>NW_006921833.1:1168785-1171687 GCF_000298275.1 Orycteropus afer afer
GAACATTTGATGGTCTGTTCCACAATCATCTCCTGGCCTTGTTTTGGCTGAAGATACTGAGCTTCTCCATCACCTCTTTCCACAGATGTAGGCCATCTGATTCCAGTGTAGTCGTCTGCTGAAGATTACTTGTATTGCCACTGTTTGTGTTGTTGAAAAATGGTGTTTGCAATGAATAAGTTGTTGGTCTTGCAAAATTCTATAATGTGATCTCCAGTATTATTTCTATTATTAAGCCCATATTTTCCAACTGCTGGCAATTCTTCTTTGTTTCCACCTTTGGCATTCAAACCACCGGTGATAATTAACCCATTTTGAATTGCATGTTCAGTCCATTTCAGACTGTAGAAGTTGGTAAATATCTTCAATTTCCTCATCTTGGCTTTGGTAGTTGGTGTATAAATTTGAATAATAGTAATACTAACTTGTCTTCCTCATAGGCATACCGATATTATCCTATTACTGATAGCATTTTACTTCAGGATAGATCTTGATACATTTTTTGTGATGATGAATGCCACACCATTCATCTTCAATTTGTCATTCCCAGCATAGTAGATCATATGACTGTCTGATTCAAAATGGCCAAAACGAGTCCATTTCAGCTCACTAATGCCTATGATATTGATCTTTATGCATTCCATTTCACTTTTGCCGACTTCCAATTTTCCTAGATTTATACTTTGTACATTCAATATTCTGATTAACAGATAGTTGCAGCTGTTTCTTCTCACCTTGAGATGTGCCACATCAGCAAATGGAAGTCCCAGAAGCTTTACTCTATCTGCATCGTTACGATCAACTCTACCTTGAGGACTCAGCCCTTCCCCAGTCATATTCTGAGTCCCTTCCAACCTAAAGGGCTCATCTTCTGGCATTGTATAGGACAATATTTCATGGCTATTCATAAAGTTTTTCAGTAATATATCAGAGAGTGTTTCACCACTGTTCATAAGAATTTCACTGGCCAATTCTTTGAGAAGTGGATGGCCTCTTCCTTTTTCTAAGTCTGTCTTAGTCTGGAAGCTCTGCTAAAACCTGTGAACCATGGGTAACCCTGCTGGCATTTTAAACATCAGTGGTGTAGCCTTCAGCCTCACAGCAACATGCAAGCTACCACATCATGACAAACTGACAGAAAAATTTGTCTCCCTTTGCTGTTCCAACTTCTCCATTCACTTCCCAGTCTACCCCTGGGCATTCTCAAATACCCACCTTGCCTCCCATGCCCTAGCTCACTCACCCAGCCTTCCCCCGGGTGCTCCCCCAAAATACTGATATACAGTGGGCATTGTAAAATGAATAAATGAATGAATAGATATTGAATGCCTGAATACAGAGGATATCAGGCAAAGGGTTGGCATGAAGAGTTGAAAACTTTATCAAAGCTCATGAATGTGAAGACACTTTTACGTTCTGGAACCACCAGCCAAAGTGAAGGCAATTTATTTTTACAAGAGGGAAAAAAAGGTGAAATTTCTTTCTAATTGAATTTCTGAGAACTAGAAAACACTGCAGTCTTTGTTTACAATGCTATTGACTGACTGCATACATTTGTAGTTGTAGCTCATGGTACTCCAGGGGGAAAAAAGCCTTGTTAAGACAGAATTTTGCACAGGTTGTTGTTTGCTTAATTTTACCTTCTTTGAGTACCAAAATCTTTACCCTCTAACTTAAGTGTTGTTATATGATAACATCTGGTAAATCCCTTTAATTCAAGAATATATAGAGACATCTTTTTTTTTTTTTTTTTTAAAGAATGACTACAATTAAATAGGGCAAAGTACATAAATAATTAGTGGAAAGGGAATGAACAATAATTTCTGATTCCTAATATATGTCGCCAATCTGACGTTATCAATCAAACAATTCTGTCCTATCTGAATTCTCTCCTTAGCTCTGCTGCACTGACCCATTAAAATGTCTTCTTCAGGGATCCTATGACATACTAAGTATCACCATAGTATTTGAAGTTAGTAAGAACTGATTTCAAATCTCAGTGTTGAAATTACTAGTTGTGTGATCTTGGATAACTATCTTAATGTCTCTAAGCCTCTTTTTTTTAAGTAAAATAAAATTGATAATTTTGCTTGTCTTTTATGATTTTTTTGAGGCTTAAAAGCAATAATACTTGTGAAATATTCAACTTGGTGTTTGACATATAGCAATTGCTCAATAAATATATACTAGTATTGTAACAACAAAATAAAATAACTTCGTAATATATGTGAAAAAGGAATATCAAAGAAAAATTGTTGTATTTGAACTGTGGGTTTGACAAAGAATATGGATTACACCATGGACTGTCAGAAAAATAAACAAATCATTGTCAGAAGACATACAACCAGAATGTTCCTTAGAAGCAAGGATGGTGAGATTTCAACTCTCTTATTTGGACATACCATCAGGAAAACTCAAGCAGAGGATCAGAGAAAACAAGGGCAATCCTCAATGAGATGGATTGAAACAGTGGCTCAAACAATTAACTCAAACATACCAATGATCATGAAGACAGTTCAGGACTGAGCAACAGTTCATTCTGTTATACATGAGGTTTCTAGAAGTCCGAACTGATTTGATGACACTAAGAACAACAACATATTTATAAAGAAAAAAAAAAAATAACATATTCATTTATGTACTTTCTCAATTTTATCTTTTAAGTATTTGATCTTTATCAGTTAATTCCTAAAGGGGATTTTGTTTCTCTCCAGCATGTTCTCCAAGTTTCTGTCTTTCACCAGATTTTTCCCACTCTGCAGAAATAAATACATCTCTTAATACAATCAATAGGAGGCAAGTGTTTTACTTTCTTCTTTGATGAAAATGTCCCTTCTTTCTTGGCAAAGAGTTTTCCAATGGTTTAGATCATGCCACCATGGCACTTACTTAATGTTTCTTT
>NW_006921833.1:1172137-1177206 GCF_000298275.1 Orycteropus afer afer
TCACAACTGTGAAATAATGATGGAAAAGAAGCCTTTGGTGTACTATCAGTGTCATCCACCTGACTTTTCATTGCACTCAAAATACATTCATGATGAGACTGAATTTTTACTGATTTTGTTCATTGGAGAGGGCTCTATCATTTAGGAAAAGATATTTGAATATTCATAAAATGCAAGTGGCATGCATGCAGAATTAAGAAGGACAAAGTAATCAGCATACATTAATTAAATATCTACTTGTGAAAAGTATTGTAATAGGTGTTTGGAAATGTAAATATCATGTAAAATTGTTGTTGACCTCAAGAATTTCCCTGTCAAGTTGTAGAGAACTAAGGTATAGACCTATAAAAATATAACTCAAGAACATAAATATCTGTGTTAAAAACATAGTTTAATGGCTTCAGGAACATAGGCTTGGGCTTTTATGATGTGTTTGGGAAATATGCCATATTGAGTAGAAAACAATCTCCTTTTGCAAATGTTCTTAACATAAGATGGAAGAAAGTTTAGCAGGAAAAATATCCCAAAAGTTAACTCAGAGATTACATGTGTAAATTGGAAGTTCTGCTAAAAATCAATATTTAACATATCTTTTTCCATCACTGACAGTCTCTGCAGCCAGAGACCCTTGTGGCCCTGCCTTACATACAGAGCTATTAGAGCCCTTATGCCCCTATTGCTCTGCTAGGTTCTCACTGAGGCTTAGATTCCGGTCTCTCAGGGACCCATTGTTGACTTTGTTGCCTTCATTCTCAACTCTCTGCTCTTCTCTTCTGAGCTCTTCCTTTACATGAACTTTGACTCATACTTTTATTATTTGCCTAAGTCCTTTTTCCTACATTGTTATTATTTTCTTCCTCCCTTTCCCCTTTGCTGCCCTAGTGAAAAATACAAAGCTCCTCATGAAATGAAGACTTAGAAACATTTTCCTGGTGCTGTTACTCATAAGAGTTGGTTTATAGCAGTTTCCTACTCAAAGACTAGTATGCACATAAATATGCAAGTCTTAATTTATATGAATTAAAATTAAATAGAACAATATGTGAAAGATAATTCCCTAGGTATCATAAGGATGAGACTGGTAAATCTGCAAATGATTGAGCATGAAGTATTAAGTAGATATGCCATGTTTTTGTTGGTAGGTGCCATCAAGTGGGCTCCAACTCATAGAGACCCTATGTACAACAGAACAAAACACTGACTGGTCCTGCACCAGCTTCACAATCCTTGCTACACCTGACCCAATCATTACAGCCACTGTGTCAATCCATCTCGTGGAGGGCATTCCACTTTTTTCACTGATCCTCTGCTTTAAGGAGTATGATATCCTTCTCTAGGCAATGGTATCTCCTGGCAACATGACCAAAGTAGGTGAGATGAAGTCTGGCCATTCTCGCTTCCAAGGAGCATTCTGGCTGCACTTCTTCCAGAACAGATTTGTTACTTCTTCTGTTATTCCATGGTACTTTCAGTATTCTTTGTCAACACAACAACTCAAAAGCATCAACTCTTCTTCAGTCTTCCTTGTTCATTGTCCAGTTTTCACATGTATATAATAACAAAAACCAAACTCACTGCCACCGAGTCATTTGTAACTCATAATGACCCCCATTGGGTTTCCAAGGCTCTAAATCTTTATGGAAGAAGATTGCCCCATCTTCCTTCCATGAAGTGGCTTGTGGGTTTGAACTGCTGACCTTCTAGTTAGCAGTCAAGTATCTCATCCACCATGCCACCAGAACTCCTCACATGTATAGGGGTTCTTGAGAATGCAATGGCTTGGATCAGGCATACTTTAGTATTCAAAGAGACACCTTTGCTCTTCAGAACTTTAAAGAGGTCTTTTGCAGCAGGTTTTCTCAGTGCAATATGTCATCTGATTTCTTGACTGCTGCTTCCATTGATCTTGATTGTGGAACCAAGTAATATGAAATCTTTGAGAACTTCAGTCTTTTCTCATTCATCATGATGATGCTTATTGGTCGAGATCTGTAGATTCTCATTTTCTTTATGTTGAGGTGCAATCCATACTGCAGATTGTAGTCTTCAGTCTTCATCAGTAAGTGACCCAAGCCATCTTCACTTTCAGATGTGCCATAAATTTAGAAAATGAAAAGTTTTCTGTGTCCAGATTGGTCTAAAATTGTCTCATGGGTGGAAAAGAACCTCATTCTGTATCTGAAAGTGGTTAAAATTTGGAAGGTGAAATGAGTGGGAATTTTGTCATAGTTGAAATAATAACCTGTGCATAAGGGTAGGTGTATGAATTTATTGTAAACCAAACTCCATTGAGGATAGGTGGGTATGCATGGTGGAGTTCTTATTATGTCAAAATTCTACATCTGGATGGGATTTCTCCTTACTCTGGTTATCAGGTGGACACCTTGGCTGTATAAAGAATATGTTTTGTGTATGTGTGTATGTGTGTGTTTGTGTGCATATCTATATGTCCATGTGTTGGTATGTTGAGGTATCTGGATAATAACAATACATTTCTTGATGAGGTAGTTATATTTGGTTTCCTTGTGATCCTCTGTGCTGACAATGGGAATTGAATTCAATTGCAGAGTGTAGAGAAAAGAATATTACTACATTAAGTGTAAGCTTTCAAATATATTCCAACAATACGGTCTGGAGCTTAGGGGAACAATCATTTCATTTGCTAACTTTCATAATCCAGGGAAGGTATATAACCCACCTCCTGAGAGGATTGAGAAAGATGTGCTGAATAAGGAAGGTTGAGAGAGAACAGCCAACACTGAGCAGAAAATGATGACCCTTCTCTTATCGTTTTGTATTCAGCAAAGGATGGGGAAGCTAGCTAGTAGATTGTGTTGATATTGTTAGCATTGTCTGTATAAATATTAAATGATTCTCTTGCCTAAATGATCATTTCTTGTTATTTTTCTGGGTATTCATGTGACCACTGGGGATACTGCTTTATACTTTTCCATGGAGATTTTCCAGTCCTTACATTGATCTAGAGGACACCTACTGGTGCTGTGGTTAAAGTGCTCAGTGGCTAACCAAAAGCTCCATGATTCAAGTCTATCAGCTGCCCCTCGGGAGAAAAAATGAGGCAGTTTGCTTCTGTAAAGATTGTAGGCTTGGACACCCTGTGGGGCAGTTCTTTTCTCCCTATAAGTTTGCTATGAGTTGAAATTGTGGATATGTTGTGAAATAGTGGATTGGGTTTAGTTTTGGACACTGATCTATCAAATGTATAGCATTTCTGTGTACAGGTTACCTTTTTCTAATACCCAGTTGTTCCATTCCTGTCATCCCCCATCAACTACTTCTACAGTAACTTTTTCCCCTATGTGCTTTCTCTCTATTTCATTTTAAAATCTTGGAAAGATTTATTCATTATTTCATTCATTATGCATTCCTTGTGAAAGGTTAGGGAAGGCATCATGGGGAGAGAAACAAGAGTGGAATCAGGATGAAGAAGATAAGAAAAATGATTCAAAATGGAGTCTCATCAGTTGTCATCATGCTGTTTCCCTCTAGCATCTTAGTGCTTGAAATACTAGGTACAGCAGTTTGAACTGGGGATTTTGATGTTCTGAACAGCTCACTGAGTAGGAATGCACTGGGCTTGGAGGAGTGGAATTGGAAGAAAGGTACAGGGAAAAAACAAAAGAGGATCTATTCCATGGACAATGGACAGGCAGCCAAGAAGGGCCATTAGAGACTTCCCTGGAGGAGCGTCCAGCAGGCGAGAATGGCCATCCGAGACCTCTCTAGGTCAGGACAGAGGACACACCATACCAGCATGCCAAAGACCGCGCCAGTGTGCCAGCGATCATCCTGGGGATCGACCTTCAGCACCTGATCTTACCAGTAACTTGGGTCAGCTAAGTGCAGGGGGGCACATCCAGCACCACTGAAACCCAAGCAGAGAATCCATGGGTGCTCCAGGAGGGTGAGCTCACTCTCCCCTCAATGTTGTTGTTGCTGTTATGTGCCATCCAGTCGGACTAACTCGTAGCAACCCCTCCTTGGGTTTCTGAGGCAGTATTACTATGGAAGTGCATTGCCTCATCTTCCTTCCAAGGAGTGACTGGTGGGTTTGAACCACCAACCTTCTGGTTAGCAGTCAAAATAGGTCACTGAATAGGCTTTGGTCAGCTTAGTGGCACTGAGAGATCTGCGCTTGACTTTATCACTAATATTGGAACCACAGTTTACTAGTAGGCACTCTCCCAACTCCAGCACAGCTGAAATGAGCACATCTTTGGTGCCACAGGTGGGCAGACTCACAGAGGAGCTCCAGAGCTGATCGTCTGGGCGGGTTGGGCCAGTGCCGCTGGCAGGAGGGGCTGGAGAGAGAAACCCCCTCGGCGGATCACGGAGCCGAGAAGTTGCCTTGGGAGCGGGGTTTTTGCATGTGTCTGAGCCTGGCGGAAAGTGTGACCTTCTAACAACTGGAGTCTTTGCTGAAACTGAGCTATGGGCCTGTAAATAACAGTATGATGTCATGGGAGCAGTCTGCTCAAAGCCCTAGAAACCGTCCCTAGCAACAACAAGCTGTCTTTTTTCTGCTCCCACCTTCTCCCCCAATAACTTCACTCATCCAATATAAGAAACCACATTCAGCCAAAATAAAACCTTTCGTTTCGAACTCAAAACCCTCTTAAAAACAAACAGAAACCCATATCCACATTCCACACAGTGATTCCACCATCACAAAGAAATCTGCAGAGCAACCCAGCATACCTGAATTAATAACTAAATAAAATAAAATACACCAGCTTCACCTCTTCAAAATATTAAACCATAAAACCAAGACATAACAAATCAATATATAACCAACAATTAAAGACAACATCAAAATGTCTAGGAAACAACAGCCAACCCCAAATCAAACAAACAAAACAAAACAAAACAAAAAAACAGGACAAGGCATTAGAAACAAAACCACGTACAAACTTCTCATTATACCTGGAGGAAGAAGAGGCAATAGAATTATCTGAGAAGGAATTTAGAAGATATGTTTATAGAGCTATACAAGAGCCTAAGGAAACCCCAAACAGAAACAAGGAGAACACAGACAGTTCCCTGGAGGA
>NW_006921833.1:1178571-1180072 GCF_000298275.1 Orycteropus afer afer
ATCTCTATGGAAGTAGATTGCCCAACCTCCTTTCTGAGGAGTGGCTGGTGGGTTTGAACTACCAGCCTTCTAGTTAGCAGTCAGTCACCTTAGGCACTACACCACCAGAGCTCCCATCAAGTCCATTGTAACTCCAAAGATTGGCAGAGCATGGAAGGCTGCTGAATGAAAACTGAGCTATGTGCAGGGTTCAAGTATGGCAAAAAGCTAGAGACCTTCCTCAAAGTTGCCTCTTATATACTGGAAGCAGAGCACATCCCTAAAGCAGCTGCTCAGTTGCTCCAATAGATTCCACTATGGAGTTAATGACCAATCTCACTATGAGGAATAACTATATCCAACTGCCCAGCCACTCAAAAACCAGGCCCAGCCAAGCTGACACACAACCTTAACTACCACAACTTGAAAAATTGAGAATACTCATCATTCTTTCATTTTGTTTTTAATGATCCTTGAAAAATTAGGTGGACATAGCAGTAATGAAATTAAATTGTAATTGCAATCAGACCTTTAAAGTGGTATAAAAATAAAGGCACTATCTTAGGTAAAGACCATTTTCCTTTCTGATTCTGTAAAGAATATGGATCAGAGAAGTCAACCAACAGCAGCAGCACTCCATGTGTGAATCATAGAAGAGACATTTAACTACATTAAGTGACTCTACCTCAAATTCCAGCAAACCATTGACCAAAGAGATAATGTATTAAGATGAAAATTCAGAGGTATCTTCCTGATTAGTGAACAGAGGCTTGAACCTCTGGCCCTGTTTTTCTATGATGAATACTCCAGGTAACAAAAGTTTTATTCATTAATGGGGAATATTTCTGAAAATAGAAAGTTTATGAAATGTAAATGGATTTTGATTTTGCATATAGTATTTCATAATTTGCTCATTTTCTGTGAGAAAAACTTGATTCTCAAATATAATAATTAGATATTTTTATAAATTTTTATTTATGCTAAAATCTCCAGCTACATTACCATAATAGATTCTTAAATAAAAGACTCTCAGGAAATATTTATTCACATTATTTTTGTTTGGCCCTTAAGTGAAACATTTTATATCTCTAGGCTTTTTGGTTATGTTAATGATCTAATATGAAATAAATGGAAAATATGTATTGCTGTTCTGATAAATATATGTATAAATTTATTAATACATAGCAACACCATATGTATTAATAAATATTTATGGAAATTTTGAAACACTACCTGATAGCTTATCTTTCAAGAGAAATTTAAGGAACATGTTACTTTAGGACACTTTTCATCTTAATACCCAGACCTGGGTATTAATCAGGTCTAGTGAGTTGAGGTAATTCCATGTGTGTCTTTCTTTGCTTTTAGAATGGAGGAAGCCCATGCAATGGAGCAAACACTGGCCCAGAAGTAAAATAAAAAACAACAATAAAATAAACTTTGTTAAATCCTTAAATATACAATTTATCACATGTATGACCCTAGACAAACCACTTGCCATTTTTTGCCTCTGTTTTTCTCT
>NW_006921833.1:1180332-1184104 GCF_000298275.1 Orycteropus afer afer
CAAATCCACACGGTAGAGTAATTAAATGAAAGTAGCAGTTAGGAAATCAAATGACATATGACATTGGGGAAATTTGATGAAAAAAATCCCTCTTTAACATCTGAAAAAGCAAAGATATCACTTTGATTACTAACCTGCACGTGACTCAATGGCCCATTATGCATGTGAATGTTGGACAATGGAAGACTCAAGGAGAAATTTTTGAATTGTGGTGTCTTCAAAGAATATTGAATATACTATGGACAGCTAAAAGAATAACAAATCCATCTTGAAGGATGCACCTTCTATACAAAGGTAGTGAGAATTTGGACTTATCATTAGAAGGGACCATATGCTGGAGAAAGGCATCATGCTTGATAAACTAGATCAGTGAAAAAGAAGGAGATTCTCAATGAGATTGATGGACATACTTAGACAAAAATGAGATCAAACCTAGCAACGTTTGTGAGGATGATGAAAGACCAAGCAAAGTTTTGTTCTGTTGTACATAAGGTAACTATGTGTTGGAGTATACTTGATGGTACCTAACAACAAGAGCAATTAAATGAATAATGATGCCTTTCAACTTGAAATATGCCAATGACTCAGAGCACACTAGCATTGGAAGAAATTTTAACAAGTTACTTCTGGATATTTAAGTATATATAAAGAATTTCATATTTATAATGTAATTCCATAACCATAGGAATTGTTGTTGTTGTCGTTAGGTACCATCAAGTCCATTCTGACTCATAGAGGCTACGTACAACAAATGAAGCACTGTCTGTTCTTGTGCCATCCTCATAATCCTTGCTATGTTTGATCCCATTGTTGTAGCCACTGTGTCAATTTATCTTGATGAAGGGCTTCCTCTTTTTTTGCTGACTCTCTACTTTACCAAGCTGATGTCTTCTCCAGGGACTAATAACTTGATAATGTGTCCTAAGAAGCTCTGGTGGCTTATTGCCTAAGGCACTTGACTGCTAACCAGAATGCTGGTGGTTCAAACCCATCAGCCACTCCTCAGAAGGAAGGTTGGGCAATCTTACTTCCATAGTGATACCACTTCGGAAACCTAAGGAGGGGTCACTGTGAGTCGGGTCTGACTTGACAGCAGTGCACCACAATAAAAATATGTCCCAAGTACTTTGGTTGAAATCTTGCCATCCTTGTTTCTAAGGAGCATTATGGCTGTACTTCCTCCAAGAGAGGTTTCTTTGTTCTTCTGGCAGTCCATGCTATTATTAAATATTCTTTGCCAACATCATACTCCAAGGTATCAATTCCTCTTCAGTATTCCTTTTTCATGCCCAGCTTTCATAAACATGTGAGGGAATTGAAAATAACATGGCTTTGATCAGGCACAACATATGACATCTTTGCTTTTTAACACCCTGAAGAGGTCTTGCAGCAGATTTGCCCAATGCAATACATCATTGGATTTCTTGATCGCTGCTTCCATGGGTGTTGGTTGTGAATTCAAGTAAAATTAAAACTTTGACAACTTCAATGTTTTCTCCATTTATCATGAAGTTGCTTATTGGTCCAGTTGTGAGGATTTTCATTTTCTTTAGTAGAAGTGCAATCCTTTCTGAAGGCTGTAGTCTTTGATCTTCATTAAGTGCTTCAAATCTTCATTTTCATCCAAGCTTTTGTCATCCACATATCATAAGATGTTAAATGGTCTTCCTCCAATTCTGATGCCACATTCTTCATATAGTCCAGCTTCTGAAATTAGTTGCCTTTGCATAGTCAATAAAACACAGGTAAACATCTTTCTGGTATCCTTTTCAAGATCTATCTGACATCAGCAATGATATCCCTCATTCCATATATTCTTCTGAATTCTGTTTGAATCTCTTGCAGTGTACTTCTGCATTTTTTTGGAAATACCTTCAGCAAAATATTATGCATATGTGACATTAATGATATTGTGTGATAATCTCAACATATTTTTGGATCACCTTTCTTCAGAATGGGCACAAGTATGAATGTCTTCCAGTAAGCTGGCCAGGTAGCTATCTTCCAAATTTCTTGGCATAGATGATTGAGCACTCCCAGTATTGCATCCATTTGTTGAAACACCTCAATTGGTATTCCATCAGTTCCTAGCCTTGTTTCTCACCAATGCCTTCAGTGCAGTTGAACATCTTCCTTCATTGGCTCTTGATCATAGGCTAGTGCCTGAAGTGGTTGACCATTGACCAATTATTTTTGTACAGTGACTCTGTATATTCTTTCCATCTTTTTCTGATGCTTCCTGTATTTGTTATTTTGCTTATAGAATTGTTCGATATCGCAATTCAATGCTTGAGTTTTTTCTTCAGTTCTTTCCCCTTGAAAAATGCTGAGTGTGTTCTTCCCTTTTGGTTTTCAAACTCCAGGTCTTTGCACATTTCATTATAATAATTTACTCTGTCTTCTTGAATTGCTTTTTGAAATCTTCTGTTCAGCTATCTTACTTCATCATTTCCTCCATTCATTTTAACTACTCTATAAGTTTTAGAGTCTCTTCTGTTATTTATTTTGGTCTTTTTTTCCTTCCCTGTTTTTGTTTAATGACCTTTTGCTTTCTACATGTTTCCAGTCATTAGTGTCCAGTGTGTTAAATCTATTATTTAAATGGTCTCTGAATTTAGGTGGGATATACTCAAGGTCAGGAGCTCTGGTGGCATAGTGCCTAAGTCATTTGACCACTAACCAGAAGGCTAGTGGTTCAAACCCATCAGCCACTCCTCAGAAGGAAGACTGGGCAATCTACTTCCACAGAGATACCACATCGGAAACTCAAGGAGTGCATGCTATGAGTCAGAATCAACTCAACAGCAGTGAGTTTTTGTTTTATACTCAAGGTCATAGTTTGGTTTTCTTGTACTTGTTTTTATTTTCTTCACTTTCAACTTGAACTTGCATATGAGCAATTAATGGTTAACTGATACCACAGAAATGGGATATAATGATTGTAATAAGGCTATAAGTCAGAGTGGATAAGTTATAACAAGACAGCAGCAGATCATTGTAAAACACAGCATGGACCTTAGAACTAGACTTGAATTCAAGTCTATCTCCTTACTTGTGAGTTGTATATCATTAGACATGTTATTTGAACTTTTTGCCTTGGAAGCTTTTCCATGAAATGGAGGAAATAACAGAAAACTGTTGAGGTTGACATGAGAGGAACATCAGCTACCATGTGTACTGGACCTGGATCAAATATATGTATACAAGCATCATGCTTAAAAATATCTTGCAAGACTTTAGTCCACAGATTTTGAAACAACTGTTTTTGAAAATTCTATTCATTTATTCCATCAGTTTACTTGTAAATAAATGAGATGAGAAACTGTATAAGAGTAAACAAATACTTTATATTGTAAAACTTATGATAGTCCCTAGCATACATTATTTTAAAAAAGATGTTCAATACTTTATCACACATTAATCAAACGCTTTGTTTATGCTAGAGTGTTTAACATATGAGATATATAAAAATTAGAGGTAAAATTAGATCTTCCTGCAAATACACCCTTGCAGAGTATCTTGGATACCATCTTGTTTCCCCAGAAGCCACGTTAAATACCCTTAGGTTAGATATTTAGAAATTAATAATAAGTCCAATTACTATTATTGTTATCATTATAACTATAGTATTATAGTAGCTATAACTATCATTTGACCACTAACCAGAAAGCTAGTGGTTCAGCCCCTGGGGTACAGGTGAGGAGAGACAATGCAGGGACGCCCAGAGTAGCAGGCTGGAAGAGCAGGAGAAAGGGGATAAAAGCCAGGAATC
>NW_006921833.1:1187703-1194742 GCF_000298275.1 Orycteropus afer afer
GGGGTCGCTATGAGTGGAAAACGACTCGATGGCACTTAACAACAACAACAACATAACTATCATTTGTTAAATCCTTCCTTGTTACAGGTGAATATCACATCTATTTCTGGTTTTCAAGAGCAGAGGTGTTCTGGAAGATATCCTCACCCTCTTCACACCTTTCATTCACTCCAATCCAATGGAAATGAAATGCTTAACTAATTGGTAAAGTTGGAAAGAATAAGTAATCATGTTTGGCTTATTTTCACTCTTTTCTCTTTTGCTAGTGCATTGGTCCTCAAAGAGCACACATTTGCATCTGCTTTTCTGTGTTTCTCATGTTGGGAGGCTAAATCTGCCTGTTTCTGTGATTCAGTGTTAGCAAACACGCTAGACTACCAAATATAGAGCTACGTTTGCCAACACAGTGTTATTTTGGCCTCCATTTTGAGGTCTTGATTTTTTTATCCCTCAACATGTTCGGATCACAGCATAGGAGGAGATACAATAATAATGTTCAGCATCTTTGGCAAAATGCCAACATTAGATGCATAGGTAGAAATATTGAAAAATAAAACCAAAAGATTGGGGAAGAAAAATACACACATGGAGATGCTTTTGGTGGTTTAAGCATACAGGGTTTATGCTTTGATGTATGACTTTGGAGGTCTTTAGAGGCCAATTTTAATCCCAGGCAGGATTTTATATTCTGCCTTTGAATGGGTAAAAATTTTAACCCAGCCTCATTGTATTTTAGCCTTGATAGATGTCGGAACTTGTGATGCTTTAAAAGAAAACTAAACTTACTGCACTAGAGTGGATTCCAACTCATAGTGACCTCATTGGGTTTCCAAGACATTAAATCTTTACAGAAGTAGATTGTCCCATGTGGTAGTTAAGGTTATGTGTCAACTTAGCTGGGCTGGTTTTGAGTGGCTGGGCAGCTGGTTGTATTTTTTCCCCATAATGAGACTGGCAATCAGTTCCATCGTGGAATCTACCATGAGCAGCTGAATAGCTGCTTTAGGGATGTGGTCTGTTTACCGTATATAAGGAGAAGCTTTGGGAATGTTTTCCAGTTTTTTGGCACATTTTGACCATGTATGTAGCAAAGTCTTCATACAGCAGCCTGCCATGCTTGGCTGATCTTAGGACTTTTGATGGACTTGAATCAATGGTCTGATATGTGGTTTGGTAAAATCGGAACTGTGCCTTTTCACTTGTCAACCTTGGATTTTATAGCCTCAGCAGCCAGAAGTTGCCTGAGTGAAGAAATGCCTCTACTTTCAGTGGGTCAGGAACAAGAGGCCAAGCTGAAGCCCAAGGTCAAGGGACTTTCCCCCAGCTCCTAGAGCCCAGCACTTTTAACTGGGACTTCTAGCCTCCAAAACTGTAAGAGAATAAACTTCTGTTTGTTAAAGCCATCCCTTGTGTTAGAGCAGCACTAGGTAACCAAAACACCCCATCTTCCTTCTGTGGAGCAGCTGGTGGGTTTGAACTACCAAACTTTTGGTTAGCAGTCAAATGCCTTAGGCACCGAGCCACCAGAGCTCCTTATTTATCTACAGGCAGAGATTTAAAGAAACGCACCTAGGTGTCAGGAAAGGTTTTAAAGAGGATACCAAGGTTCAAGTAGAGAGCTGTGAGAGATGATTTGAGATAGAGGATAGAATGTAGGAACTGCAGCAAAAAGATATGGGTACCACTTAGGCATCTGACAATGACTCAAAACTCTGCAGCATTAGCAAGGACAAGCCTGCATATTCAGAACAATGCTGTCCCCTAAGCAGCTGCAGCTTTTCCTAAGGAGAAGCCAAGGTAAATGTTCCATCACAAACAAAAGAGTCTTTTCAGTTCTCTTAATTCTTAGTGGACTGTGTAGTACTTGCTTTTAAACTGTCAGAGAGCAAAGTACTGTGCATGACTCAAAATATGTGAGAGGTTTTAGATTTAAATTGCTATTTCCCACCATCTCTAGACCGTGTTGCATGTAGAGCCAAGAAGGTAACCATCATGAGGATTGTCCACAAAACCAAATGTCTTTTCCTACTTCATGGTTTCAGATGGAAGTGAATTGGTTAACTTCATAACTTCATACTGAGAGAGAAAACTTTGCTATGAGGCATATCTGTTTGCAAGAAGCACTGGGTACAACCACTATGGCATAGGACTAAAAATACCTGTTTACAAGAGTGTGTGCACCTGGTGACTGAGCAACCAATTTTGCAAACTTCTAAACTTTGTATGCAGGCTATGTGTCACCCTCAGAGTGCAGAAATGGATTAGGCCTTCAGAAATGTGATTCTAGAGAGCCAAAATTAACTTTTTGGTGGGTGAGTTCTCCCAACTGAATTTAAATTCATATGTCATGGATTTAGAACACCTGGGACAGACTGAGTGATGTCCTGGCAAGGCTGCAACCAAGAAAATTTTTCCTTCATTCAATAAATTTCTTCTGAGGCTTTTGGCAACACAAAATACTGGGTTTTGGGAAATAACTTTTCTGGAATAACTGCTTTTGGAAATGAGGATAGGCTTATACATTATTTGACTGGTATGATAATTTTGTGCTTTTAAGTCTTTGAACTTTTAAAAAAAAAATGTGAGGCCCTGAGAATTCTTGTGGTTGAACTAACACAACTTCTCAGAACACTGATAGAACTTTACTTGTTTTAGAGAGAGGCACATAATTTTGTACCTGCTCATAGAACCTAGGGCTACCCAAGCACAAAGAATTATTCTAGTTAGGCCTTACCTGAAAAGTTGATGAAGATGAATTTGCATTTTTTTTCTTTAAATTTAAACTTGGATTGAAAAGGAAAAAAGATGCAGACCACAAAGATGAACCCATCTGCACATACAGTACCATGTTTTCAGTGAAGGCAAACAAACATGGCTATATGGGTGGATAGATGGGTGGACAGGCTGAACTATTAGGTATGTCTATGGAATGGGGAGTATACCCAAGACCATGAATAGGGTTGGCAGACAATGGTTCTACAAGTTTATCTGTATGTTCTGTAAGAATTCCCGGTTGTATAGTAGAGCTGACAAGGGACAAGGTTGTAGTCACTTCTTGGTCACAGCCAGCTACCCAGAGGGAGTGAGTAGTTGAACCTGTGGGCTCAGGACCATAGTCACAGGAGACATCAAGATCAATTGGCATAACATTCTACACAAAACATTGTTCCACTCCTACTTTGGCAAGTAGTGACTGGGATCTTAAAAGCTTGCAAGCAGGCATCTAGATGCAATGATGGGACTCTCCTCATTCAGAGCAAAGATGAATGAAGAAAGCCAAAGATTCATGGAAACAATTAGTCCTAGTGACTGGTACACCATGAGTTCCACAGCCTACACAACTATGAGACCAGAAGAACTAGATGGTGGCCGGCTACCACTGTCAATCACTTGGAGTGGGATCTATGTAAGAGATCCTGGATAGAAAAGGAGAACAATGTGGAACAAAACTAAAAATCATTTGAAAAAAAAAAAAAAGGGAAGGACCAGGTTTGCTGGTCTATAGAGCTTGGTGGAACCACTGAGACTTTGGCCCCTAGCTACCCTTCAGGTCTGGAATGGAACCCACTCCTGTGGCTTCCAGCCAAACAAAAGATAGGCATATGAGTTGAACATTTACTTGAGGTAAATACTCCTTGAAGAGAACAATCATGGGAGAAGGAAGGGCTGTTTATGCACAGGGAGACAGCTCAGGGGGCAGGAGGGCATGGAGGGATGGAGACAGGGAAGAGGTAGCTATCAGGAGGAAGTGGGAGGGGAGCTGTTGCATTGGGGTAAATTGTAGTCAATTTACCAAATTGACAAAGTGTATGTGAACTGCTGTATGGAAAGTAAATTTCCTCTGTAAATTTTCACCCAGATCACAATTTAAAAATAATAAAAATAATATAAAACAAAAGCAAGATGACTTGATTTCTTGGACTATTAAAGTGAGTGTGATGATTAATGCCATGTGTCAAGTTGACTAGACATTGACACTCAGTAGTTTGGCTACTATATATTATCCTCCATTTTGTGATTCGATGTGAGCAATCAGTTGGAAGGGTTGTTTTCTTGGTAATGTGGTCTGTATCCAATATGTAGAGGGATGTTCTGACAAAGCTTTCTATCTCTCATTTTCTCTCTCTTGATCTGATTTTGGTTGAACCTACCCATTGACCACTTGATGATTCTGCCTCCATTGCAAAGAAAGGCAAGCCAACAGAATGTGAAAATTATTATCAATATCATATGCAAATAAAATTTTGCTGAAGAGTGTTCAAAAATGGTTGCAGCAGTATATTGACAAAGAACTTCTAGAAATTCAAGCTCAATTCAAAAGAGGATGTGGAACAAGTGATATCATTGCTGATGTCAGATGGATCTTAGCTGAAAGGAAAGAATACCAAAAAGATATTTACCTGTGCTTTGTGTACTATGCAAAGGCATTCAACTCTATGAATCATAACAAATAATGGATAACATTGTGAAGAATTAGAATTCTAATACTTAACTGTTCTCATGAGGAAACTGTACATAGACCAAGAGGCTGTCATTTGAATAGACAATGAAACCCTGCATGGTTTACAATCAGAGAGGGTTATATTCTTTTCCCATACTTATTTAATTTGTATACTGAACAGATAATCCAAGAAGGTGGAGTATATGAAGAAGAACACAGCATCAAGATTAGAGGAAGAGTCATTAACAATGTGTGATAAGCAGATGACACAACCTTGCCTGCTGAAAGTGAAGATGACTTGAAGCACTTACTGATGAAGACTAAAGACTACAGTCTGCAGTATGGATTACACCTTAACATAAATAAAACAAAAGTTTTCATACTAGACCAATAAGCAACATCATAATAAATTGGATAAAGATTGAAGTTTTCCAAGATTTAATTTTACTTGATTCCACAATCAATACACATGGAAGGACCACTGCAGAAATCAGATGTCATATTGCATTTGTCAAATCTGCTGCAAAAGACCTCTACAAAATGTTGAAGAGCAAAGATTTCACTTTGAAAACTAAGGGTCCCCTAACCCAAGCCATGCTATTTTCCATCAGCTCATATGCCTGTGAAAGCTGAACAGTGAATAAGAAAGACCGAAGAAAAATTGATGCCTTTGAATTGTGGTGTTGGCGAAGAATTCTGAAAATATCATGGAATGCTAGACCAACGAACAAATTTACCCTGGAACAAGTGCAGCCAGAATACTCCTTAGAAGCGAGAATGACCAGACTTCATCTCACCTACTTTGGTCATGTTGTCAGAGGGACCAGTCCATGAAGAAGGATACCATGCTTGGTAAAGTGGAGGATCAACAAAAAAGGGGAAGACCATAAATGAGTTGTATTGACTGAGTGATTGCAATAATGGGCTCAAGGATTGTGAGGATGGCTCCAGAGAAGGAATTTTTCATTCAGTTGTATATAGGGTCACTATGAGTCAGAATCTACTAGATGACACCTGACAACAACAACAACAACCCTTTGACCTGCAGACTTAAGATTTGCCAACTCCTGCAAACCTGTGAGCCAGAAGCCTGCCCCTGACCCACAGATTTGGGACTTCCCAGCCCTATAATATCATGAGCTATTTCCTTGAAGTAAAACTCTATCTGTCTGTCTATCTATCTATCTATCTACCTACCTATCTACCTATCTGGGGTGGTTAAGTTTGTGTGTCAACTTGGCTGGGCCTGGTTGAGTGGCTGGGCAGCTGGATGTAGTATTCCTCATGATGAGACTGATAATCAATTCCACGGTGGAATTTACTGTGAGCAGCTGAGTAGCTGCCTTTGGGTATGTGGTCTGCTTCCTGTATATAAGAAACAGCTTTGAGAGTGGTCTCTAGCTTATGGCACACTTTGAACCCTGCATGTCACCATGTCGTTTTTCAGCAGCTTGCCATGCTCTGCCAACCCTGGGACTTTCAACAGACTTGAATTAATGGCCTGCTGTGTGGTTTGGTAATATTGGGACTGTGTCATTTTATCTGTCGACCTTGGGCTTGTCAGCCTCAGCAGCCAGTAGCTGCCTGCGTGAAGAGATGCCTCTAGCTTCAGTGGGTGGGAAGCAAGAGGCAGAGCTGAAGCTAAAGGTCAAGGGGCTTTCACCCAGCCTCCAGAGCTTGGCACTTTGAACTTGGACTTCTGGCCTCTGGAACTGTAAGAGAATAAACTCCTGTTTGTTCAAGCCAGCCCATTTGTGTTATGTTCTTGTCAGAGCATCACTAGGTAACCAGAACCCTGTCTATCTGTCTATCTATCTATCTATCTATCTATCTATCTATGCTTCACTGGTTTTGGTTCTCTAGAGAACCTAGTCTAAAACAGTGAGCTATATACTCGCACTTTGATATCTGCCTGAGAAGTTGAAAATAGGATGGAGTTTGCATTCAAATATTAGCAGCTCTAAAGTTGGCATTTTTTAATATCTTAATGTTACATAATTTCATTTTAAGATCTCTGATGTGTGTTGTTATGTGGCTTGACATAATATTGGATAGGAAATAGAATAAGGAGTGAACCTAGATCTTGAGTACTGAGTAGTCTTGGATATTGTGATGGTTAAAGTTGTGTGTCAAATTGGCTGGCTCATGATTCTCAGTAGTTTGGCAGTTATATATTGATATAATTTGGCAGGTTTGTATTAATGTAGTTTGACAGCTATGTAATGATACAATTTACTGTTATGTAATGAAATATTAATCCATGACTTTATATATGTGTGTGTGCATATATGTGTATATATGTGTGTGTATATATATATATGTGTGTGTGTACCTGTATACATGTGTGTGTGTCTATATATGTGTATATGTGTATATATGGGATCTCTGCTAGCATAGTGCCTAAGGCACTTGACTGCTAACCAGAAGGATGGAGGTTCAAACCCACCAGCCACTCCTAGGAAGGAAGGTTGGGCAATCTACTTGCATAGTGATACTGCCTCAGAAACCCAAGGAGGGGTCACTATGAGTCAAGGCCAGCTTGACAGCATATAACAACAACAACAATATGTGTGTATGTATACATATGTGTATATGTAT
>NW_006921833.1:1198627-1202941 GCF_000298275.1 Orycteropus afer afer
TGTATTTTTCTATATATATGGATTTATTTGGATACCTCTGTGCTGCTCTATCAGAAATATACCACAAGTGGGTGGCTTTAACAAACAGGAGTTTATTCTCTTACAGTTTTGGAGGCTAGAAGTCTAAGATCAAAGTGGCAGCTCTAGGGGTTGAGTGAAAGACCCTTGACCTTGGGCTTCAGCTCTGCCTCTAACTCCCAGCCCACCAAAGCTAGAGTTGTCTTTTCACTCAGGCAGCTGCTGGCTGCTGAAGCTAACAAGCCCAAAGCTGACTAATCAAATGGCACTGTCCCCATATGACCAAACAACAGAGCAGGTCACTAGTTCAAGTCCAGAGACAGTCCTAAGATCAGCAAGAAATATGGCATACTGATAAATGAAGACTCGGCTACATGCACAGTCCAAACGTGCCAAAAATCTGCAGAGATTTTTCTCAAAACTTCTTATATACTAGAAGCAGACAACATTCCTAAGGCAGCTACTCAGCTGCTCTAGTAGATTCTGCCATGGAGTTGATTACCAATCTCATCATGGGGAATAACTACATCCAGCTGCCCAGCCACTCAAAACCAGGCTCTGCCAAGTTGACACATAACCTGAACACATAACGTGGACATTCTGGCAAAGTTCACTTACTTGTTCTGGATCCTGCATCAGCTTATCATTACCTAATTTCCAGTTCTTGGAATTCAGTAGGCTACTACTGCTGTCTTACCTACCTATCTTAGATTTGTCAGCCTCTGCAGCTATATGAGTCAGGAAACACCTCCAACCTGATCAGCCTAATGCCTGATCCACAGACTCCCATAGACTTGGGATTTGCCAGTATCTACAACCATGCAAGCCATTTCCTTGAGATATCTATATCTAGATATATATACACATAGAGATCTCTGATGGTGCTATGATTAAACAAGCGGGCTACTAACCAAAAGTTGGTGGTTTGAATGCACCACTTGTTTCATGGGAGAAAGATGAGGTAGTCTGCTTCTGTAAAGATTTACAGCTTTAGAAACTCTATGGGGGCATTTCTACTTTGTCCTATAGTATTGGTGTGAGCCAGAATCAGCTCAATGGCAGCAGACATGTATGTATGTATGTATGTATGTGTGTATGTATAACAACCCCCACTGGGTTTTCAAGGCTTTAAAACTCTATGGAAGTAGATTGCCTTTTCTTCTTCTCAGGGAGCAGCTAGTGGGTTTGAACCACTGACTTTCTGGCTAGCAGCTCAATGTCTTACTCACTATGCCACCAAAACTCCATATGTATACATCCCTGGTTTTACTTCTCTAGAGAACCCAGCCTAAGACATTTGTTACCAAGAGTAATTCTAGAGACACAAAATTGTAAGGATAAGTTTTCTAAATGATTATTCTCACATCTGGCTAGTCTAACAGGTGCTGATGACTCTGCCTCCAATAGTAACAAGGGTACTGCTGACGCATGGCAAAAGAAATAATAAAAAATCACCACACATAGGTCAAGTGTTTGTGAAAAACAAGGATCTGGGTGATTGCATACTGGATACTTTTCCACAATTTTCTCAGAATGAGAAGTATAGAGAAACAGATCAAATGGTCCTACTTACACTAGAAAAAGTGGTATAAGAAGGAGATGATCTTAAGGCATCAGAGTCAAGCTCACGAACCACATAAAAGACCTGAAAGTTGCTACTTGTGCCCCAAAAGAAAGTCTTATTTATTGTGGTAACAAAGGTGATAGTGCTGAAAACTAAAGCCAGAGTCTTATTGTAAGAGTGGTTAAATTCCAATTCCAATTGAATCCAAACCTCAATCTATGTCTGAAGCTAAAGTGAGGGCATTAATTAAAAAGAAATGATATCTGGAAATTTTGTGTGGGGACATATGGCAGACAGTGAGATAGATGAGAACACTGGACCCCTAAATTACACTGAGTCACTCCCTTCAACAGCACCACCCCTCTCATCTGAAAGAGGTTATGGCCATCTTTTATCTGCTAAGCCATCCTCTCTAGGAAAACCATTGCCCCTTCTGCCCCCATTCTTGAGATTAATTTAGCTATGCTTGAAAAGTCTTTGTCTGATATGGCACCTGGGGTACTGCCTGAGGCAGAAGCCTTACAAAACACTGCTGAATGTTTCCATGACCCACCACCACCACCACCTATTTTTGCTTTTAGAACTATAACTAAATTTACTTTCCAATGAGTCCTAAAGGTGAAGTGAAAAGTGTGAGCCAGTAGGAGGTACAGTACACTCCAAAAGAACTACTTAACTTTTCCAATACGTACACTCAGAAACCTGAGGAATATTTGTGGGAATGGCTATGAAGCATGTGGGATAGTGGTGGAAGGAATATAAAGTTGGATCAGCCTGAATTAATTGATATGGGCCCACTAAGCACAGGTACTTCATTCTGTGTTTCAGCATGAGAGGTTAGAAAATTGTCTAATAGAATATTGGGTTGGTTCCCTAATGCATGGATAATGTGGTGGCTTACACTAAATCAAGTTGTTTGCAGTACCAGATTGGCCTTGGTGTTCTGTGGAAGCGGGTATCCAAAGACTTAGGAAAATGGGCATATCAAGATAGACCCACAAACCCACACATGGATTGCCCAGAGGACATATCTTCATATCTTTTACCACAATGGTCAGGAACAAATTTGTAAAGGAAGCCCTGCCATCCTCAAAGACTGCTTTAATTGTTTTGTTATGTAAGTCATATTGGGCAATGGAAACTGCCCTAGTTGACTTAACACATCTAACTACAATGGGGTTGATTGGACTCCATGGTGGTACAGGCCAAATGGCAGCACTAATTGGCAAAAGCAAGGCGGATGTGGCTACAAGAATAGACAGTGGAGTCAAAACAGTAATAAGAATAGTTCACTCACATGGAATTATGGCATTGCTAGTTAGTCATGGTGTCCCTAGGAGTTAAATACATGGGAAACCAACAAATATTTACTTGATCAATACAAGCAAAAAATTCTAGGTTAAATGAATGGCATTCTAACTCAAATTGTCAGAATACAGTCACAGCCCATCAATCAATTCCCGGACTTAAGCCAGTTTATAGACTCACAACCTCTTGAATGAAGGAGAAGCCTGGTTTCCTTGAAGAAGACCCCACTACACTGCCAAAAATTTATACTTTTAATCTCTCTCCCAGCCTTTCTCAAAGGGATTTATAGTCTTTTACAAGAATAACTATTTACTGGGGAAAAAGTAATAATCAGATTTTCAGGGGATTACTGGATACTTGTTAGGAACTGACACTAGTTGCAAGAAGACCCAAATGTCACTGTGTCCAAATACTCAGAATGGAGCATATTGAGATCAGGTTATTAATAGAGTCCTAGCTCAGATTTGTCTCACAGTGGGTCTAAAGGGACACTAAACCCAGCTGTAGTGATTTCCCCAGTTCCAGGATGCATAATTGAAATATATATACTCAGCAGGAGTATATATACTCAGGATGATTATGGTAGAAAAAGTCAAGTGGAAAACATTAGAATTGCCCTAACCTAAGAAAATATTAAACCAAAAGCAACACCACATTCCTGGAAAGACTGTGAAGATGAGTGCCACCATCAAGGACTTAAAGGATGCAGGGGTGGTGATTCCCACCACATATTCACTCAACATGGGTGTTTGGTCTGCAAAAAAACAGATGGATCTTGGAGAATGACAGTGGAGGATCATAAACTTAATCAAGTGGTGACTCCAACTGCTACTATTATTCCAGATGAGATTTCATTGCCTAAGCAAATTAATACATTACCTGGTACCTGATATGTAGCTATTGATCTGGCCAATGCCTTTTTCTTGATTCTCATTTTGAAAGACCATCAGAAACAGTTTGCCTTCAGCAGGCAAGGCCAGCAATACACCTTCATGGTCCTACTGCAAAGGTATATCACCTCTCCAGCACTATGTCATAATTTAGGAATTATTGATCACCTTTCTCTTTCACAAGATGTCACACTAGTCCATTTCAGTGATGATATTATGCTGATTGGATCTAGTAAGGAAGGGATAGTAATGACACTAGATTGATGGGTAACACATGTGTATGCTTCAAGCTTAGAAGTTAACCCAACCAAAATTCAGGTACCTTCAACTTCAGTGAAATTTCTAGGAGTCCAGTGGTGTGTTGTTGTTGTTGTTAAGTGCTGTCGAGTCGTTTCCGACTCATAGCGACCCCATGCACAGCAGAACGAAACACTGCCTGATCCCGCGCCAGCCCCACAATCCCTGCTATGCTTGAGCCCATCATCACAGCCACCATATCAATCCATCTCCTTGAAGGCCTCCCCCTCTTTCATC
>NW_006921833.1:1204956-1206411 GCF_000298275.1 Orycteropus afer afer
TGATTCCTGTGTGTTCCATCTGGTGAAGTCCATGTGTACAGCCTCCGTTTGTGTTGTTGAAAAAAGGTGTTTGCAATGAACAAGTCATTGGTCTAATACATATAAAATGCCCTGGTGGCACCCCAGTGGTGTGAGGCATGTCCATATATTCACTAAAGTTAAGGATAAGTTATTGTATCTGGTTCCTCCTACAACTAAATAGGAGGCAGAACACCTGCTGGGCATCTTTGGATTTTGGAAGCAAAATATGCCTCATTTGGGTATGCTACTCTGGCTTATCTATTGGCAGCTGTTACTTTTTAATGGGGCCCAGAAAAAGAGAAGTTTCTGCAACAGGTTCAGCTGCTCTATCACTTGAGACACATGATCAGGCTGCTGCAGTGGTGCTTGAATTGTCAGTGTCAGATAGAGATGATGTTTGGCATAAACTCTTCAGATTTTGCAGTAAATCCCTACCACTCTCTGCAGATAATTACTCTCCTTTTGAGAAACAGCCTTTAGCTTGTTACTGAGCCTTAATATAGTCCAAACACTTAACCATGGACCAATAAATTACTGTGTAGCCTGAACTGCCCATCATGAACTAGATGTTGTCTGACACAAAGAGTCATAAAGTTAGACATGTACAGTGGCAAGCCATCAGTAAATGGAAGTGGTATATATGGCATCAGGTCCAAGCAGGCCCTGAAGGCATAAGTAAGTTGCATGAGGAAGTGGCCCAAATGCTCATGGGCTGCACTTGTCTCATTATCTTCCCCCACTCAGTCTGTACCTATGGCCTCGTGGGGAGATCTTTATGACCCATTTGCAAAATCTTTGCTTCCTATCCCCATGACTATACCCTTTGTGGGTGTAGAGGTCATAGTTCCAAAGGGAAGAATGCTTCCACTTAGAGACACAACATGACTTCCATGAAATAAGAAGTTAAGAATGTCACCTGGTCATTTTTGGCTTCTGATACTTCTGGCCCTTAGATATAAAATATAAGATGTAAACAGGGTAATGTATTTTTGGTTGCATGCCTGTTAGTTGTATTATGATAAGTGTGAGTGTGATTTTGTAATTGTCTTTATTTAGAGATATGTATATTTTAAGGAAATGTGTACAGTTGCCAGGTTGAAAAGGGGTGGACTGTAATGGTTAAGGTTGTGTGCCAACTTGGCTGGACGATTATTCCCATTATTCTCAGTGGTTTGGCGGTTATATGATGATGTAATTATCTCCCATAATGCGATCTGGTATGATGTGATCAGCCAATCAGTTGCAAAGGGAGTTTCCTCAAGGATGTGGCCTACATCCTATATATATATATATATATATATATGAGCTCTGGTAGCATAGTGCCTAAGGCACTTGACTGCTAACCAGGAGGCTGGCAGTTCAAACCCACCAGCCACTCCTCGGAAGGAAGGTTGGGCATTCCTACTTCCATAGTGACAACTGCCTCGGAAACCC
>NW_006921833.1:1206511-1211755 GCF_000298275.1 Orycteropus afer afer
ATATATATATGTATATATATATATGGATTTTATGGCAAAGCTTGTTTGCTTACTCTGGATCTTGAATCCAGTTCACATCATCTGACCGCCAGCTCTTGGTATTTGTCTTTGCAGACCATTAGCTAGTAGCCTACTGTCTCACCTACCTGTCTTGGATTTGTCAGCCTATATGGAAATATGAATTAGGAGAAGCTTCCAGCCTGATGCCTGACCCATGGACTTAGGACTATCCACCTTTGCAAATGTGTGAGCCATTTTCTTGAATATGTATATATATATATATGTGTGTGTGTGTGTGTGTATATATACACACACATACACATTTATTATTAATAATAATGTAATATAAATTAATAATTATTAATAATAATATTAATAATACAGAAATATTTGGTTTTACTTCTCTAGAGAACTCAGCCTAAGACAGATCGAAGATTGGTTAGCATGTGGAGTGACAAATGAAGTGTTGGAAATGGAAGACTGCCCAAATAGACTGTTAATCACTCTCCTCAAGAATGATGATCAATATCCATTTTGTTAAACTAAAGAATGATGATCAAATATCCATTTTGTTAAACTACATGTATTAAAGAAGTAAAAATTAGGAAAACTTTGGAAAAAAATATCTTTTATCAACCCTGATCTACATGAGCAACGATTTTCACTCAATATTACTTACCTGATACATTGCTTCTGTTCCCCTTTTTCTTATCCACAGAGTAGGAATAAGATCCATACTTCCTATGTTCAAATCGTGCCTCCAGTACTTAGTAACTTTGCAATATCACCCATGATTGATAGGTTCAACGGAGCTTTCAGACAAAAACATAATGGGAAGAAGGACTGGTGATATCATTCTGAAAAAAAAAAAAAAAAAAAAGATCAGGGAAAACCTTATAGATGGCAGTGGAACATTGGTGTAGTGTTGGAAAATGAGCTCTTCAGGTTGGAAGGCACTAAAAATATAGCTGAGAAAGACCTGCCTCCTCAAACAAGAGACAACATTAATGACATGGATGGAGTAAAATTTTAGAACTTTTGTGTGCTGATGTGGCTTGACTCAAAATGAGAAGAAACAGCTGCAAACATCCACTAATAGTTGTAACATGGATTTTACAAAGTATGAATCTAGGTAATTGCAAGTTCTCAAAAATGAAAATGAATGCATAAAGATCAATATTCCAAGCATTAGTGAGCTGAAACAGACTGGTATTGGCCTTTTTAAATCAAATAACCATATGGTCTACTATGCCAGGAATGACAAATCGAAGAGGAATAGCATTACATTCATCATCCAAAAGAACATTTCAACATCTACCCTGAAGGACAACGCTGTCAGTAATGGGATAATATCCACATGCCTATAAGGAAAAACAGTAAATATGACTACTATTCAAATTTGCACACCAACTGCTAATACCAAAGATGAATAAATTGAAGATATTTACCAACTTCTGAAGTCTGAAATTAATCAAATATGTAATCAAGATGCATTGGTGATTAGAATATGAAAGTTGTAAACAAAGAAGAAGGATCAGTAGTTGGAAAATATGGTTTTGACAATAGAAATGATGCCAGAAATCGCATGATAGATTTTGTAAGACCAGTGACTTATTCATTGGAAATATTTTTTTCTTCATTGATTTAAATGGCTACTATATACATGCATCTCTCCACATGAAATAAAGTGGGATCAAATCAACTACAATTATGGAAAGAAACTATAGAGAAGGTCAATATCAATTGTCAGAAAAAGGCCAAGGGTTGACTGCAGAACAGACCATCAATTGCTCACATGCAAAGTCAAGCTGAAGCTTGAGATAATTAAAACAAGTTCACAAGAGCCCAATTACAACCTTGAGTACACCCCACCTGAATTTCCAGACCATCTCAGGAATAGATTTGCATTTTGAACACTAATGACCAAAGACAAGATGAGTTGTGGTATGACATCAAGGGCATCATACATGAGGAAAACAAAAGGTGATTTAAAAAAAACAGGAAAGAAATAAAGACCAAAATGTATGTCAGAAGAAACTCTATAATTTGCTTTTGAACAGAGAGTAGATTTTATTTCATCATGAAATAAGAGATGAACAGATTTTAAAGGCAGCTCAAGAAGATTGAGTACTACAATCCACTGTGCAAAGATCTGGAGTTAGAAAACCAAAAGGGAAGAACATAGTTGTTATTTTTTAAGTTGAAAGAAAGAAAAAAAAATTTCAAGCCTTGAGTTGCAATATTAAATAATTCTATGGGCAATATATTGAGCAATGCAGGAAGCATTGAAAGAAGATAGAAGAAATACAGTCACTGTACCAAAAAGGATTGGTTAATGTTCAACCTTTCAGGAGGTAGTATAAGATGAAGAGCTGATGGTATTGAAGGAAGAAGCCAAAGCTACACTGAAGACATTAGTGCAAAACAGGATTATTGGCATAATTACTGAGATTTTCAACAAGCAGATACAATGCTAGAAGTGCTCATTCATCTTTGCCAAGAAATTTGGAAGACAGTTACCTGGCCAGTTGATGGGAAGAAAACCATATTTCTGCACATTCCAAAAGAAGTGTTCCAACAGAATGTGGAAATCATTGGAAAATAACATTAATATAATGCATAAGTAAAGTTTTGCTGAAGATAATTCAAAACCAGTTGCAGTAGTACATCAACAGGGAAGTGCCAGAAACTCAAACAATGTTCAAAAGAAGATGTGGAGTAAAGGATATCACTGCCAATGATTTTGGATGAAAGAAAACAATACCAGAAAGTTCTCTCCCTGTGTTTTATTGACAAAGTAAAGGCATTCAACTATATATATATCATAACAAATTATGAATAATTTGGAGAAGAATGAGAATTCTAGAATATTTAATTGTTCTTATGGGGAACCTGCACATAGACCAAGAGGTAATTGTTCAAACAGAACAAGAGAATGCTGAGTGGTTTAAAATCAGGAAAGGTGTGCATTAGGGTTGTGTCCTTTAATCATACTTGTTCAATCTGTATGTGAAGCAAATATTTTGAGAAGGTGGACTAAATAAAGAAGAATGCATCATCTGGATCAGAGGAAGATTAACAATCTGTGATACGCAGTTGAAATAACTTTGTTGAAAGTGAAAAGGACTCGAAGCACTTGCTGATGAAGATCAAAGGCCCTCAGTATGGATCACATCTCAACATAAAGAAAACCAAAAGGAGGAGGATCCAAGATGAGGGACTAGAAAGATATACTCTCCAAACCCTCTACAACAGAGAAACCAAGTGAAACAGGTACAGATAACAATTCTGAACTCAGAGCTTCAGAGAAAAGGATATAGAAGTCAATCAAATACCAATGAGACGAAGAGACTGAATGAAAACAGTGAACAAGGAGTAGTGAAATGCTACCCAGCGCAGTGCAGCCATTTTGAATTGCTGCAACCAGAATTCCTATCAGAGCAGGAACCTGATAACCAGCTCCACCTGCTCGAGACTTCATAAGAACCTGCAACAGTGATTAGGTAATCATAGATAGTGCCATCCCCTCATTCTGCCCATGTGGTTAAGAGTGCCCACCCCTACCTCTTCCTGGTCAGGTTTTCTCATGGAGAAAGCATTATGTTCTTGCACAGCCATGTTCAGTGGCTGGCAATTTTGCCAGTACTGTGCTGCCTTCTTATTTCATTTTTCTTTTTATTTATTTTCTTTTCTCCTTCTTAGTTTTTCCTTTTCCCCCTTACTTTTCTCTTCTTTCTTTTGTTTTTCATTTTTTCTTCCTCTTCACCCACCCCTGTTTTTCACTTCCCTCCATGGTGAACTGCACACACCTCCACCCCTCCATGGATGGTGGTGCATCCTCTCCCAGAATGATCTCCGTGTTCCTGGTGCAGCTGTGTTTGGTGGCTAACACATGCATTAGTTTTTCTTTCTTTTTCTTTTTTCCTATCCTCAGTTCTTTTGTCTTTCCCTCCCCTTGTTTATTTCTTTCTTCCTATTGCCCTTTCCTTTCCTTTTCTTTCTTCTTCTTCTTTTCTTTTCCTCCTCCTCCTTCTCCTCCTCCTCCTCCTCCCCCTTCTTCTTTGTTTTTAATCTGAGTGAGGAGCAAATGTCTCACCTCTCACCACCTGAGCATTCAGTAGGGCTCTCTACTGACCCACGATATTCAGCAGTGCACACTCCAGCAAAGCAAATGCCACATTCCTGAGGCAGTGGTGTTTGGCACTAGCACTTGTGCCAGTATTATGCCACATTTGTTTTGATTTATTTGTTATTCTTCTTTTTCTCCTTTCTCTTTTTTGTTCTTCTCCGATCTACCCTCTTGCTCCCCTTGTTTTTCTTTTTTCTTTTCCCCTTTTTCTCTCTCCCTCCTTTTTTTTCTTTCTTTCTATCTTTCTCCAGAAGTTTGAGACAGTGACCCTCCTAAGCCATACTCACCACACCTGGCATCCCACCACTGGGCAAGTGCCATCATGCACTTCAGTACCACCAATTTAAAGACATACAGTGGCCAACATATGCTCAAACTGTCCTCAGCTGTTCTCCACAATCAGTCATCAGAAACTTGTGCCCACACTCCTACCCACTGCCAATTCCACCCAGAGTCAGGTGATGAGCACCCCAGTGTGACCAAACTTGCAACCAAATTAATGTGTCTGCCCTATTGCCAAGATATGTTGAAACAAAGCACAACAAAAATTTGGGTGAGGAAAGCCAATATACAATGAATAAATCAATGCAATAACACTACAGTGTCTTGAAGAAAACAGACAACACACAAGGACAAGATGACTCCAAGAAGTGATAAAAATACAGGGCCAGATAATCTTCTGGAGGAAGAAATGCTATTGGAAATACCTGATAAAAAAAAAAAAATTCTGAAGAGTTATATTAAGTACATTCAATGGATTGAGAGAAAATCTAGGAAACCACAGAAAAAAATCAAGGAAAATAGACAAAACTACAGAAGAATTTGTTTTTTTAAAATGCAAGACCAAATTGACAAAATAAATGAAAAATTAGAAACCATACCAAAACAGCAAATAGAAACCCAGAAGATTAATAGTAAAATTTCAGAAATAAATAATGCATTGGAAGGACAGAGGAGTAGAACTAAATCAATGTAACACAGAGTTATCGAGATTGAAGACAAATCTCTTGATACTAATTTGTTAGAGGAACAATGAGAGAAATGAAAAAAACCTAAGAATTTTGTGAGACATCATCAAGAGGAATAACTTACTTTCTCACCTCTGATCGAAATTG
>NW_006921833.1:1212310-1220959 GCF_000298275.1 Orycteropus afer afer
TGCCATTGAGTCAATTCTGACTTACAGCAACCTCTATTTGGTTTCCTGGATGGTAAATATTTACAGAAGTAGATTGCCCTACCTTCCTTCCACAGAGTGCCTGGTAGGTTTGAACCACCAACCTTTTGCTCAGCAGGCAAATGTCTTAGGCACTGTACCACCAGAGTTCCTTCTATTAATTTTTGATAAACTTTAAGGCAAAAGGGGGCACTCTGGTGGCATAGCACCTAAGGCATTTGACTACTAACCAGAAGGCTGGCAGTTAATACCCACCAGCCAGCCACTCCTGGGAAGGAAGGTTGGTCAATCTACTTGCATAGGGATGCCACCTCAGAAACCCAAGGAGGAGTCGCTATATGAGTCAGATCCGGCTTGATGGCAGTGAGTTTGGTTTTGGAGGTTTTTTTTAAGGCAAACCAGTGAAATTAACAAAGAAGGACATTATATAATGATTAAACAGTCATTGATAATAAATATCAATGTATCCAATGAAAGTGCCCCAAAATACAAAAATCAAATTTTTACAGAATTGAATAGAGAAATAGAGAACTCCACAATAATAGCAGGAGAATTTAATACACCATTTTCAATGAAGGACAGTGCAACTGGATGGAAACTCAGCAAGGATAAAGAATATCTAAACAACACAAGCAATCAACTAGGCCTCATGAATGTAAACAGAACATTCCACCCAACAACAGAATGATATACATTCTTTACCAGTGCACATGGAACACTCTCCAGAATGGACCATATGTTAGGCCACAAACTATGGCTCAATACATTTAAAAACACTGACATATTGCAAAGCATCTTCTCAGATCACAATGCTATAAAATCAGAAGTCAGTAACAGGAAGGTCAAGGCAAAAAGAAAAAGAAAAACATGGAAACTGATTAACATCCTGCTTTAAAATTACTAGAATAAATCTAAAAATTCTTTGAATCAAATGAAAATAAGACAACATATCAAAATCTTTGACACATAGCAAAACAGTGATCTGAGAACAATTTATAACAATACACATACATATCAAAAAGAAGAAGAATCAAAATTCATACTTTGACCCAACATCTCCAAAAATTAGAAAAGGAACAGATTTTTAAAAAGCCTACAATCACCAGAATAAAGGAAATAACAAAGATTTGAGCAGATACAAATGAAACAGAAAAACAATAGAAAGAATCAACAAGACTAGAAGTGGGTTCTTTGAAAGAATTAATAAGATTTAGAATCCACTGGCAAATTTAATCAAGAAGAAGATGCAAATAACAAAAATAAGATGAAATAGGTGATATCACAAGACAACCTACTAAAATAAAAAGGATAATAATAGAATACTAAGAAGAACTGTTCTTTAACAAATTTGAAAACTGAAAAAATGAAAAAAATTTTTAAAAACACGCTACCTACCCTAGCTAACACAATCTGAGGTAGAAAATCTGAAGAGAACTATTACAAAAGAATAGGAGTTCTGGTGGTATAGTGCCTAAGGCATTTGACTGCTAATTGGAAGTCTGGTGGTTCAAAGCCACAAACCACTGCTCGGAAGGAAGGTTGGGCAATCTACTTCCATAGTGATATCGCCTCAGAAACTCAAGGAGGGGTCGCTGTGAGTCAGATCTGACTCAATGGCTGTGAGTTTGGTTTATTTTGGTTCATTACAAGAGAATAAATTGAAAAAGTAATAAGGAAATCTCCCAACAAAAATTCCTGGCCCAGACAGCTTCATTGGTGAATTCTGCCAAAAAATCAGAGAACAGCTGGCACCAATTCTACTTAAACTATTCCAGAACATAGAAGATAAGGGTGGAATACTACCAAACTAATTTTATAAAGTAAGTGTCACCCCAATGCAATACCAGGCAAAAACATCATTAATAAAGAAAATAGTAGACCAATATCCTTCATGAACATCAACACAAAAATTCTCAACAAAATCTGAGCCAATAGAACCAACAGCCTATCAAAAATATAATATGTCATGACAAAGGGGGAGTTTTACCAGGTATGTAAGGATGATTCAACTTTAGAAAAACAATCAATATAATCCACCACATAAATATAACAAAGGAAAAGAGCCACATGATCATACCAATCATTATAGAAGAGGCATTTGATAAAATCCAACACCCATGCTTGATAAAAATCCTCAGAAAAATAGGAATAGAAGAAAAATTCCTCAGTATAGTTAAGAGCATATGCACAAAACTAGTGTATGTTATTCTCAGTGGAGACAGATTGAAAACATTCCTCTTGTGAATGAAAACTAGACAAAGATGTCCTTCATCACCACTTCTATTCAGTGTTATATTGGAAGACCCACCCAGAGCAAAAAAAAAAAAAAGAAAGAAAGAAAAACCCAGCATGCAAATTGGCAAACAAGAAGTAAAATTATCTCTATTTTCAGATTTTATCAACCTATGTATAGAAAGGTATTCTCCTTTTAAGAACAAGTTTCAGAGTCTCTTCTGGCATCCATTTTGGTCTTTTCTTCCTTTCCTGTCTTTGGCCAAAATCAGTCCATGACCTTTTGTTTTTTCATGGATGATGCTCTTGATGTCATCCCACAATTCCTCTGTTTTTTATTATTGACGTTCAGTCCATCAAATCTCTTCTTTAGATAGATTTTAGATAGAATCTTTAGATAGACTTAGATTATGTTCCACCTCTAAATTCAGGTGGGATATAAACAAGGTCATATATTGGTTCTCATGGACTTGTTTCAATCATCTTCAACTTCAACTTGAACTTGCATCTGAGCAGTTGATGGTCTGTTCCACAGTCAGCTCCTGGTCTTGTTTTGGCTGAAAATACTGAGCTTCTCCATTGCCTTGTTCCAAAGGTGTAGTCGATTTGATTCCTGTGTATTCCATCTGGCAAAAACCATGTATATAGCTGCAGTTTATGTTGTTGAAAAAAGTATTTGCAATGATTAATTTGGTAATCTTGCAAAATTCTATCATGTGATCTCCAGCATCATTTCTATCACAAGGGCCAAATTTTCCGACTACTTGTGATTCTTCTTTGTTTCCTACTTTTGTATTCCAATCACCAGTAATGATCAACACATCTTGATTGCATGCTTGGTCAATTTCAGACTGCAGAAGTTGGTAAAAAATCTATTTCTTCATCTTTAGCTTTAGTGCTTAGTGTGTAAATTTGAATAATAGTAGAATTAACTGGCATTCCTTGTAGGTATAAGAATATAATCCTATCATTGGCAGCATGGTACTTCAGGATAGATCTTGAAATGTTCTTCGTGATGATGAATGCCAGGCATTCTTATTCAACTTGTGATTTCTGGCATAATGGATCATATTGTTGTCTGATTCAAAACAGCCAAAACTGGTCTGTTTCAGCTCACTAAAGCCTTTATCGTTATGCATTCCATTTTGACACCTTGCATTTTTCCTAGATTTATACTTCATACATTCCACGTTCCAATTATTAATGTATGTTTGCAGTTGTTTCTTCCCATTTTGAATCATGCCACATTGGCAGATGGAGGACTCAAAAGTTTTACTCCAACCATGTCATTAAGGTCAATGCTACTCTGAGGAGGCAGCTCTTCCCCAGTCCTATTTTAAGGACTATATCAGACAATGTTTTATGACTATTCATAAATTTTTGCAGTAGTATATCAGACAGATTTTTACTGCTATTCATAAGGTTTTTCACTGGGCAATTCTTTGGGAACTGGATGGCCCCTTTCTTCTTCCGAGTCTGTCTTAGTCTGGAAGTGCCACTGAAAACTGCCCACCATGGGTGATTCTGCCAGTATTTGAAATACTGGTGGCATAAGCTCCAGCCTCACAGAAACACACAAGCCACCAGAATATGACAAAATGGCCAATAAGTGACAATATAAAAGAGCTGAAAGGATGATTTCAAAGACTAGCTTGAGAAGACAAAGTCAATTATAATGAAATGTGAAAAGACCTAGAGTTAGAAAAGCAAAAGGGAAGAAAATGCTCAACATTTCTCAAGCTGAAAGCATTGATGACAATATTCAAGCACTGAGTTGCAATATTGAAAGATTCTATGGGCAAAATATTGAATGAAACAGGAAACAGCAAAACAAGATGGAAGGAATACACAGAGCCACTGTAAGAAAAAGAACTAGTCAATTTTCACCCTTTTCAGGAGGTGGCATATGATCAAGAACTGATGGTACTGAAGAAAGAAGTTGAAGCTGCACTGAAGGAATTGGCAAAAAAACAAGGCCTCATGAATTAACAGAATACACATAAGATGTTTCAACAAACAGATGCCACACTGGAGGTACTTACTTGTTTATGGCAAGAAATTTGGAAGACAGCTACCAACCTAACTGACTGGAAGAGATCCATATTTGCACCCATTCCAAAGTAAGGTGATCCCATCGAATGTGGAATTTATCCAACAATATCATTAATATCACACACTAGTAAAATATTTCTGAAGAGAATTCAAAAACAGTTGTAGCAGATGTGCAAGCTGGGTTCAGAAGAGGATGTATAATGAGGGATATCATTGCTGATGTCAGATGGATCTTGGCTGAAAGCAAAGAATGCCAGAAAGACGTTTACTTGTGTTTTATTGACTGTACAAAAGCACTCAACTCTATAGATGACAACAAATTATGAATAGCATTTAGGAGAATGGGAATTTCAGAACACCTTTGTGCTCACAAAGAACTTGTACATAGACCCAGAGGCTGTTGTTTAAACAGAACAAGGGAAGACTGCATGGTTTGAAATCAGGAAGGGAGTGTATCAGGGTTGTATCCTTTCATCCTTTCACTATACTTATTTAAACTGTCTGTGACCAAATAATCCAAGAGACTGGACTATATGAAGAAGAACACTCATCAGTATTGGAGGAAGACTCATTAACCACCTGTGATATGCATACAAGATAGCCTTGCTTTCTGAAAGTGAAGAGGACTTGAAGCACTTAATGATGAAGATTAAAGACCATTGTCTGCAATATGGGTTACATCCAGCATAAAGAAATGAAAGAAAATGAAAATCCTCACAAATGGACCAATAAGGAGCATCATGATAAATGGAGAAAAGACTGAGATTGTCAAAGATTTCATATTACTTGATTCCACAGTCAACACAAATGGAAGCAGCAGTCAAGAAATTAGATGATGTATTGTACTGGGCAAATGTGCTGCAAAAGACCTCTTTAAAGTGCTGCAAAGCAAAGATGTCTCTGTGAAGACTTTGGTGCACCCAGCCAAAGTGATGGTATATTCAATCACTTCACATACATATGAAGAGGAAGACTGAAGAAGAGTTGATGCTTCTGAGGTGTAGTGTTGGCAAAAAATATGGAAAGTACCACAGAATGCCAGAAGAACTAACAAATCTGTCCTGGAAGAAGTGCAGCTGGAATTCTTGGAAGTGAGAATGGCCAGACTTTGTCTCACCTACTTTGGCACAATACAAGTTGTCAGAAGGGACCATTCCTTGGAGAAGGATATCATGCTTGGTAAAGAGGAAGCTCAGGAAAAAAGGGGAAAACCCTAAACAGATGGATTGACACAGTGGCTCCAACAATGGATTCAGGTATAGGAAGTATTGTGAGGCTGGCACAGGACTGGGATGTGTTCCATTCTGTTGTACATAGTGTTGCTACAAGTCAGAGCTTACTCGACGGTGTCTAACTACATACATACATACATACATACATAGAAGATCCTAGACACTCAACAAGAAAACTATTGGAATAGCAGAGTGGCAGGGTACAACATCAACAGACAAAAATCAGTCAGATTCTTTTACACTAACTTAGAGAATTCTGAAAAATAAATCAGGAAAACAATACTATGTTTAATAGCTACTGTGGTAGTTAAAGGTTGTGTTTCATCTTGGCTGCACCATGGTTTTGAGTAGTTTGGCAGATGGATGTAGTTATTCCCCGTGATAAGATTGTAATTATCTCCATGGTGGAATCTGCTATGAGCAACAGTTGAAGGGGATTTGCCTTCCAGATGTGGCCTAATTCCAGTATATATAGTGAAGCTTTAAGAAAGGTCTCTACCATTTTGCCACATCTGGAACCTGCATTTGGCCAAGACTTCATCTCTAGTTCCTGGATTTGAACCAGTGTCCTGCTGTGTTGCCTCCAGATCTTGCAATTTTTCCTGGACTTGAACCAGTGGCCTGCCAAGTTGCCTGCTAATATTGGGATTGTTCCATTTTATCTGTTTATATTGGGTTCATCAGCCTCAGTAGCCAGCAGCTGTGTGAGTCGGAAGATGTCGTTGGCTTGCTACAGTGGCCTAGAACAAGAGGTAGAGCTGAAGCCCAAGGTTGAGGGGCCTCCAGCTGGCCCCAGGGCTGGCACTCTTAACTTGGACTTCTAGCCTCCTAAGCTGTAAGAGAATAAATTCTTGTTTGTTGAAGTTATCCACATGAGGATTTTTCTGTTACAGCAATGCTAGAGAGCTAAGACAGCCACCCAAAGCAATCTACAGATAATGGAATGTGGATCAGGATTGCATTATATCTGTAGATTGTTTTGGGAAGTATTGTCAATTTTACAATGTTATGTCTTCCTATCAATGAGCATGGCATATTCTTCCATTTATGTGTGTCTTTTTTGGTTTCTTATAATAGTATTTTTATAGGCCTTTTGTATCTCCTGTTAGATTTATGCATAAGTACTTTACCTGTTTTGACTACTCTGGCTGTACAGAAGGTTTTGAGATTAGGGACTGTGAAGCCCCTGACTTTGTTCTTCTTTAGTAGTGTTTTTTGCTTACCAAGGTCTCCTTCTTTTCCTTTGGTCCTTATTATTCATTGTCCATCTTTCACATGCATATAAGATGATTGAAAATACCATGGTTGAGTTAGGTGCACCTTAGTATTCAAAGTGACATCTTTGCTCCTCAACATTTTAAAGAGGTCTTTTGCAGCAGATTTACCCAGTGCAATAAGTTGTCTCATTTCTTGACTGCTGCTTCCATGGATGTTGATCGTGGATCCAAGTGAAATAAAATCCCTGACAACTTCAATGTTTTCTCCATTTATTATGATGTTGCTTAGTGTCTAGTTGTGGGGATTTTTGTCTTATTTATTTTGAGATGTAATACATACTGAAGACTGTAGTCTTTGATCTTCATCACTAAATGCTTCAACTCATCTTCACCTTCACTTAACAACATTGTTATCTGTGTATCACAGGTTGTTAATGATCATTCTTGCAATCTTGATGCCTCATTCTTGTTCATATAATCTAGCTTCTTGGGTTATTTGCTCAGCACACAGATTGAATAAGTATCATGAATACAATTAAGGGTTCTGGAAATGCCATTCTTCACAATTTATCCATAATTTGTTATAATTCACATAGTCAAATGCCTTTGCGTAGTCAGTAAAACACAAGTAAACATCTTTCTGGTATTCCTTGCTTTCAGCCAAGATCCATCTGTCATCAGCAATGATATCTCTCCTTTCACAGCCTCTTCTAAATCCAGCTTGCATTTCTGGAAGTTCCCTGTCAATATACTGTTACAACCATTTTAGAAATATTTTTGGTAAAATTTTACTTGTATGTGATATTAAAGATATTGTTTGATAATTTCTACATTCTGTTCGGTCACTTTTCTTTGGAATAGGCACAAACATGGATCTCTTCCTGTTGGTTGGCAAGGTATCTTTCTTTCAAATTTCTTGGTATAAATGATTCAGCACTTCCAGTGCTTCACCTGTTCATTGAAAAGTCGTGATGGGTATTCCATCAAATGATATACAAATGACAGACAAACCTATAGGAAGGATAAACACTCATTACAGCAATCAAGCATATGAGCTCAAGAGGACAATGTTTGCCCAGAGATAAAGGGGATGGGAAGGATGAATGAAGGCAAGGGTTGGGCATAGGGAAGAAGTTGTAAGAATGCTGTTACAGTGTGAGGATTGCAGTAAATGTCACAAAATAGAACTTGTATAGATTTTTTAAGGGAAACCCATTTCACTCTGTCAACTTTCACCCAAACACAATTAAGAAAAAAAAGAAGACTCTTGTGAATATCATGAATTTTACATAAACAAAAGCAAACTCTTTTTTAAAAAATAAACTGATAGAATTAATAAGAAGATAAAATGACTGGACATCTGATAAATAAAAGTTAGTAATTCAATATTGTTTCTATTTTAACAATGGATTTCCAACAAAGAGGAAAGAGAAAAACATAATCTATTCATATTACCCAAACCTGTTGCCATGAAATTGATTCCAACTCATAGAGACCCCTTATGGTTTCCAAGGCTTTAATCTTTATGGAAGCACAGTGCCACATCTTTCTCCAGGGAGCAGCTGGTTGGTTTGAACCACTAATAATTTGGTCAGCAGCTGAGCACTTAATTTCAGCTGTGCCACCAAAGATCACCTCATATTAACTACCAAAGTTATAAAATGCACAGGAATAAATGTCATAATAGAAATGCAGAATCTACATATATAAAATCTAACTGGAGGGCATAAAACACAATGAACCAGTGAAAAACATCAAATTTTTGGATGGGAAACTTTAATATCATTAATATGGTAGTCATTCAAAAATTAATGACTAAATGTTAATGTAATTCTAGTAGACTATCCATAGAGCTAGATTCTGGTGGGAAAAGTATAATTGGATTTTTTTTTTTTTTT
>NW_006921833.1:1226909-1233052 GCF_000298275.1 Orycteropus afer afer
CCTCTAATTGGATTTTTTTAAAGAGAAAATAACCTTATGGTTTATATAGAATAATAAATGCTAAGAATCATGAAGAAATTCTTGAAAAATAATAATAAATGGAAATCTTCTTATATATAACAGCATATAAAGTCTTTAAACTTAAAATAACACATTATTAGCACTAAAATAGAAAAATTAGGTAAATAAAATATACAATATAGAAATATATCCTAGTATATGATAAAACACAGCATATCTACATCATGATAGTTATGATCATTGTGGTCATCATTATGATGATGATGATGACAATGATCATTTGTGGTCCTACCACTAGAAAGTTACCGTATAGATTTCTTGTGTGTTTCTGTGACAAATTTATAGGAAAGTGAGATGTGTTTTTAGGTACTCTCCAGTTTGTTCTAACTCATAGCAACCCCATGTACAACAGAATGTAACATTGTCCAGTCCTATGCTAGCCTCTCAATTCTTGCTATCCTTAAGCCCACTTTTGCAGCCATTGTATCAATCCATCTCACTGAGGGTCTTTCCCTCTTTCACTGACCCTCTACTTTACAAAGCATGATATCCTTCTCTATGGACTGGTCACTTTTGACAACATGACCAAAGTGTGAGAGATGAAGTCTGGCCATTGTAGCTTCTAAGGAGCATTCTGGCTATACTTCTTCCAAGACTGATTTTCTGGTAGTCCATCGCATCTTCAATATTTTTGACAACCCTACAATTCAGATGCATTGAATTTTGTTTACTCCTTATTCATTGTCCAACATTCACATGATATAAGGCTGTTGAAAATATCATGGCTTGGGTCAGATGCACCATAGTCTTCAAAGTGACATCTTTGCTCCTCAACACTTTTCAGAGGTGTTTTGCAGCAGATTTGCCCAGTGCAATACATTGTCTATTTTCTTGCCTGCAACTTCCTTTGGTATTGATTGTGAATCTAAGTAAAATGAAACTCCTGATAATATCAATCTTTTCTCCATTTATCATGATGTCACTTATTGGTCAAGTTGTAAAGATTTTTGTTTTCTTTATGTTGAAATGTAATCCATACTGAAGGTTGTAGTCTTATTCATGACAAACACCTTTTTCTAACAACATAAAGAGCAGCTATGCACATGGACTTCATCCAATGGGATACAGAGGATCAAATCCACTATACCTGTGGAAAGAGGCAATGGAGAAGCTCAGTATCATCAGTGAGGAAAAGGACAGAGACTGACTCTGGAACAGACTATCAATTGATCATATGCAAATTCAAGACGAAGCTGAAGAAAATTAAAACAAGTGCATGAGAGCCAAAATACAACTTTGATTATATCCCATCTGAATTTAGAGACCTTCTGAAGAACAGATTTGATGCACTGGACACCAGTGACCAAAGAACAGATGAGTTATGGAACGGTGTCAGTAAAATAATACATCATGAAACAAAAGTCATCAAAAAGACAGGGGAAGAAAAGACCAAAATTCTCAGAAGAGAAACTCAAACTTGCTCTTGAATGGAAAGTAGCTAAAGCAAATGGAAGAAATGTTGAAATAAAAGAGCTAAGCAGAAAATTTTGAAGGGCTTCATTTAAGACAAAATGTTGCTGTTGTTAAGTGCTGTCGAGTCATTTCCGACTCATAGCGACCCCATGCACAGCAGAACGAAACACTGCCTGATCCCGCGCCAGCCCCATAATCCCTGCTGTCCTCGAGCCCATCCTCACAGCCCATCATCGCAGCCATCTCCCTGAAGGCCTCCCCCTCTTTCGTCGACCCTCCACCCTACCAAGCATGACATCCTTCTCCAGGGAATGGTCCCTTCTTACAACATGACCAAAATAGGTGAGACGAAGTCTGGCCATTCTTGCTTCCAAGGAGCATTCTGGCTGCACTTCCTCCAGGACAGATCTATTAGTTCTTTGAGCAGTCCACGGTACTTTCAGCATTCTTCGCCAGCACCACAACTCAAAAGCATCAACTCTTCTTTGGTCTTCCTTAAGACAAAATTCATTAATAAGACAAAATAAAGTATTATAATGAAATGTGCAAAGACCTTGAATTAGGAAAATAAAATTTAAAAAAAATGCTCAACATTTCTCAAGCTGAAACACCTGAAGAAAAATTCAAAGTTTGAGTTGCAATATTGAAATATTTTATGGGCAAAATATCGAATGATACAGGAAGCATCAAAAGAAGATGAAAGCAATACACAGGGTCACAGTGCCAAAAAGAATTGGTCGATATTCAACTATTTCAGGAGGAAGCATATAATCAAGAACATGATATGGAAGGAAGAAGTCCATGTTAAAGGAAATGATGAAAAACGAGTTTCCAGGAATTGTCAGAAAACCCACTGAGATGTTTCAACAAATGGATACAGTGCTGAAGGTGCTCACTTGTTCATGTCAAGAAATTTGGAAGATAGCTACTTGGTCAAGTGACTGGAAGAGATCCATATTTGTACCCATTCCAAACAAGGTGATCCAATAGTAAGAGGAAATTATCCAACAATATCATTAACATCACATGGAATTACAATTTGTCTGAATATAATTCAAAAACTGTTGCAGCAGTATATTGACAGGGAACTTCTAGAAATGTAAGCTGGATTCAGAAGAGGATGTGGAACAAGGACTATCAATGCTGATGTCATATGGATCTTGACTGAAACAAAGAATACCAGAAAGATGTTTACCTATGTTTTATTGGTTATGGAAAGGTATTCAACTGTGTGGATCATAACAAATTATGGATAACATTGTGAAGAATGAAAATTCCAGAACAATTACTTGTGCTCATAAGGAACCTGTATATAGCCCACGAGGCTCTTATTCAAACAGAATAAGGGGATTCTGAATAGTTTAAAGTTAGGAAACGTGTGTGTGTCATGGTTGAATCCTTTCACCGTACTCATTCAATCTGTGTGCTGAACAAATAATATAAGAAGCTGTACTATATGAAGAAGAACATGGCACTGGAATTGGAGGAAGATTCATTAATAACCTGTGATATGCACATGACACAACCTTGCTTGCTGAAAGTGAAGATCAGTGAGATAACATATGTGAAATCTTTCTGCAGATGATAAAGCATGATGTTAGTTTTATTTTTGACATTAGACGTTATGTCTGGCAAGGCAAGAGGAATATGAAACAGTGATTTATATTACATATGACACACAGATGTTGCAAACATGCTAAATCACTATTTGTCTGTGTTAGGTAGTTAGGTAGATAGTAAAAGCAGGTGTAATGGAAACGGCCACAGCAAGAGCAATTGCAGAGGAAAGAGTCCTAACCGAGGGTCCTAACCGATTGTAGCCCTAACCAATTGAGGCAAGAGAAACAAACTGCGAGCTATACCACCAGCAAAATGGGGAATGCTGCGTGGGCACTTGAGAAAAAGCACACCTTATTAACCTTAAAATTCATTACAATATCATCATGAATCTGCATCGCAGTTACTGGTCACCATGGAGTTGAACAAGCTGGATTCTGGGAGGAAAAAAAAAAGGTGCAGTAATAGAAGAGTTATCTGGTCCCTAAATATCAGTCAACCTAAACCTCCCACCCCAAAAGAAGGAGTGAAGGGAGGGCTCAGAACAGCACCAGGAAGCAAAATAGAACAAAAGGAGAAATGTTAAATCCCCCAGGGCTCCTTACTGTTCATAGTTGTTATGTGCCCTGGAGGCCGACCCAACTCATACTCCTTGGGTTTCCCAGGTGGCACTACTACAGAAGTAGATCTCCCAATCTTCCTTCAGAGGAGTGGCTGGTGGGTTTGAACCGCCAGCCGTCAAGTGCCTCAGGCACTATGCTACCAGAGCTCATAGTGGGCACCCATTCTTGTCTGTGACAATATATCAATAAACTTTGCTTTGCTTACTGCTTAACTTTCGTTTTTTGCCTAAATTATCTTGCAGTGGAAAACAAGGGTGGAGGATCAAACGTTCCAGAGGTAACATAAGGATAAGTAAGATCATCTTGCCTGTCTACATATTCAGCCAAACTTTTGTGGCTAAGTTTGGGCATTGCAATATTTTCAAAAAGAACAAAGGTTCTGGTAAAGATTTATGTACACTGACCTAGCTCGTGAGAAAATGTCCTGATAGGAGGTTTACATTTACATATAAGAACACAGGGGACAAGATGTGCCACAAAATGAGTTTATAACCTGAATTATCTACCTTACCTTAGTTCAGTTACATATCATCTTACCTCATATGTGTTTTCTCAGGAGTTTCAAAAGAAAAAAGATATTGTTTTATTTTCAATGATAAATTTCCATTATTGTGTTTTAATATACTTTAGAACAGAGTTACAGGCTGTGTCAATTTTTTTTTTCTAATCTTAATAATCACAAGTGTTGAAAATATTTTATAGTCTAATTTACTCTGCATGCAATTCTATTCCTCCATCAGAGCACTAGATGAATTATTATTTCAGTGGACAAGATTCATTATAGTAATAGGGTGTGGGGAATGAGGAAAAGTTTACTCACTGAATTTTAACAGTCTCTAAAGTTTGTAACCAACACTTATCTGTACGTTTCTCATACTGTGGTGGCTTGCATATTGCTGTGAGTCTAGAGGCTATGCCGCTGGTATTTCAAATACAAGCAAGATCACCCAGGGTGGATAGGTTTAAGCCGAGCTTCCAAACAATACTGACTAGAAAGAAAGAAGTGGCCATCTGCTTCTCAAAGAATTAGTTAGTGAAAACCTTATGAATATCAATGAAACACTGTCTGATATGTTACTGGAAAACTTTATCAATAGCCATGAAACATTGTCCAATACAGTGCTGTAAGATGAGCCCCTCAGTTAGGAAGACATTCAAAATATGACTAGAGAAGAGCTGCCTCCTTAAAGTAGAGTTGACCTTAATGATGTAGATGAAGTAAAGCTTCCAGGACCTCCATCTGCTGATGTGACATGACTCAAAATGGTAAGAGACCGCTGCAAACATCTATTAATAATCAGAATGTGGAATGTATGATGTAGGAATATTGGAAGTTGACAAAAATGAAATGGAATGCATAAAGGCTGATATCCTAAGCACCGCAAACACATTGCCATTGAGTTGGACCCGACTCACAGCGACCCCTCCTTGGGTTTCCGAGCCAGTATCACTACAAAAGTAGATTGACCAACCTTCCTCCCGAGGAGTGGCTGGTGGATTTGAACTGCCAGCCTTCTGGTTAGCAGTCAAGTGCCTTAGGCACTACACTACCAGAGCTCCTATCCTAAGCATTAGTGAGCTGAAATGAACAGTTTTTGGCCATTTTGAATCAGACAATCATCATCTACAATGTTTGGAATGACAAATTGAAGAGGGATGGCATGGCATTCATCATCACAAAAAATGTTTCAAGATCCTGAATTACAATGCTGTCTGGGATAGCATAGTTTCCATATGCCTACAAGGAAGACCAGTTAACACCACTATTATTCATACTTACACACCAAAGACTAAAGCCAAAGATGAGGAAAATGAAGATTTTTACCAATTTTTGCAGACTGAAATTGACCAAATATACAATCAAGATGTATTTATCATTACTGGTTATTGTAATGGGAAATTTGGAAGTAAAGAAGAATTACCAGTAGTTGGAAAATATGACCTTGGTGATAGACATGGTATAGGAGATTGCATGACGGCATTTTGCAAGACCAACAACTTACTCATTGCAAATACCTTTTTTCAACAACATAAACAGTGGTTATACATGTGGATCTCACCACATGAAATACACAGGAATTGGATAGACTATATCTGTGGAAAGAGGCCATAAACAAGCTCAGTATCTTTAGCCAAAACAAGGCCAGGAGCTGATTGTGGAACAAACAATCAATGTCGCATATGAAAATTCAAGTTGAAGCTGAAGACAATTTAAACAAGACCATGAGATCCAAAATACGATGTTGATTATATCCCACCTGAATTTAGAGACCATCTGAAGAATAGATTTGATTCATTGAACACCAATGATCAAAAGCCAGATGAATTGTGGGATGACATCAAGAATATCATACATGAAGGAGTTCCCGCAAGATGGCGGACTAGGCAGAAGGACTGCACAGACCCTCTTCAACAAAGAAAAGGGAAACCAATTAACACAAACACAGAAGATAATCTTGGACCCCTGAG
>NW_006921833.1:1236922-1246145 GCF_000298275.1 Orycteropus afer afer
GGAAGAAGTTGATGCTGCACTGAAGGAATTGGCAAAAAGAAGTCTCCAGGAATTGACGGAATACACACTGAGGTGTTTCAACAAACAAATGCCATGCTGGAGGCACTTACCTGTCAATATCAAGTAATTTGGAAGACAGCTACTTGGCCAACTGGAAGAGATACATATTTGTGCCCATTCCAAAAAAAGATGATCCAACAGAATGTGGAAATTATCAAACAATATCATTAATATCACAAGCAAGTAAAATTTTGCTGAAGAGAATTCAAAAATGGTTGCAGCAGTATGTTGACAGAACTTCCAGAAATGCAAGCTGGATTCAGATGTGGAATGAGGGATATAATTGCTGATGTCAGATGGATCTTAGCTGAAAGCAAAGAATACCAAAAAGATATTTACTTATGTTTCATTGACTATGCAAAAGCATTTGATTGTGTGGATCATAACAAATTATGAATAACATTGAGAAGAATGTGTATTCCAAAACACTTAATTGCACTCATTAGGAATCTGTACATAGACCAGGAGGCTGTCATTTGAACTGAATAGGGCATACTGACTGGTTTAAAATCAGGAAGGGTGTGCACCAAGGTTGTATCTTTTCACTAAACTTATTCAAACTTTATGTAGAAGAACATGGCTTCTGGATTGAAGAAAGAATCATTAACAACCTGAGATATGCAGATGACAAACTCTTGCTTGCAGAAAGTGAAGATGACATGATCCGACTACCTGATGAAGATTAAAGACTAAAGTCTGGATTACAGCTCAACATAAGGAAAACAAAAATCCTCACAACTGGACCAATAAGCAGAATTGTAATAAATGAAGAAAAGATTATAGTTGTCAAAGATTTCATATTACTTGGATCCACAATCAACAGCAATGGAAGAAGCAGTCAAGAAATCAGATATCACCTCACACTGGAAAAATCTGCTGCAAAACACCTCTTTAAAGTATTGAAGAGCAAACTTGTCTTTTTGAAGACTAAGGTGTGTCTAACTCAAGCCATGGTGTTTTCAATTGTCTCATATACACATGAAAGCTGGACAATGAACAAGAAAGATTGAAGAAGAACGGATGCCTTGGAGTTGTAGTGTTGGTGGAGAATACTGAAAGTACCATGGACTGCCCAAAGGATGAACAAATCTGTCCTGGAAGAAGTGCAGCCAAAATGCTCTTCAGAAGTGAAAATGGTCAGACTTCATCTCATCTACTTTGGTCATGTCAAAAGGGACAATTCCCTGGAGAAGGACATAATACTTGGTAAACTGGAGGCTTAGTGAAAAAGAGAAGAGCCCCAATGAGATAGATTGATACAATTGTTGCAATGATGGCCTCAGGTATAGCACAGATTGTGAGAATGGTGCAGGCCTGGGCAGTGTTTCGTTTTGTGGTACATAAGGTCCTTATGAGTTGGAGGCTGCTCGATGGCACCTAACAACAACAACAATGACATGCCTAAAGCAAACAAGTCAGACATTGTTCTCTTGTGACACTTAAGATTTTCACTAATTTTCAGAAATAGACCATCAGGGCTTCCTTCCTACTTTGTCTTAATCTAGAAGTTCTGCTGAAACCTGTCTACCACGGGTGACTGTGCTGGTACTTGAAATTCCAATGCCATAGTTACCACCACAGTATGACAGTTTAATAGATGAGCAGTGGTGAACTACCCTTAGCATTCTGGTGTCAGAAGAACATTTCCTATTTTCTGTATCAATACTTATAATGTGTTCTGAATGGTCCAGCATGTATGATGTGCCTATAGTAGACAAATCATTAAACCCAAAGGATAATCTACAGTGATATGGCATGCAAGGTCACATGACCTGGTCTGTAGTGAGGAACGTTGAATCAGGACTTTTCCTGAAAGTAAAAGAGGAGGAAGGGAGGTTGAACAGGTTAAATAATGTTTTAGACAGTCATGAAAGATGTAACACATTTGAGAAAAAGTACATAAAGTACCTTATCTATTTTTATAATGCTGCCTTTGGAGTAACAGGTATGAAAGTAAATCCTTGAATCTTTTAGTTTTCTCTTCCAAATGCATGTAACATATTTTGTTTTCTTATGTAAATATATATTAAATATAACAATGCAGGACATAACGAGTAAATCTGGTGAACCAAATGTTGGAAGAGAGGGAGGAGGAGTTGAGAGGCTAAGGTTCACGCAGTTAGTCACTGGTGAAAATAGATCTAAGCTGGGTGGTCTATTATAGAAATTTGGATGAAAAATTAAAATGCCCCTGTAGTTCCATTTCAGAACTGTGGAAAGAGAGAAATGTGTTCTGGAGAATCATATCAGGCTATATAGGGAAACATGTTTGAAAAAAATGCAATATAAAAATTGAAATAGCAGAAGTGAATAATGTGTCAAGAGTTTAAAAGAATCTAATACCAAAAGAGAGAGGAAATCAAAGTTTGAATTCTCTCATGAAAAACAGAATATAATCTTATTTGATATTCATAAGAATATTGAGGATAAATGTGCAAAGATATCAAAAATAAATTACTCAAAAGTCATTGCTGAGTTTCTTGTCATTGAAAAAAAACATATAAAATAGATCTTTAAAGGCATAGATAATGAGATTTCTTCCTCAATATTAGTGTCTTCTTTTCTTTTTAGGGCTTTCTTAAAAACAGAATTAATTTCTCAACATCCTCAAATTTTTTCATGCTTCCCAAGGAGGTAGAATAATTTGAATCCTAAGTAACATCTTCTTTCAAGCCTTTTATCAAATCAACAGTGGGTCATGAGGCAAAAATAAAACCAATCACTCAAGGAAAGATCACGTCACTAATGTTTAGAACTTGGGAAGAACTTTCTCACAGAAATTAATGCCTTCTTATGAATTTGGTTTATAAGACAAATCTCAATTCTCTAAAGAATGCCAAAGACTCCACTAATTTATGGTTCTATGGGTTGTTTTTGTGATAGTATGTAGTATGGCAAGAATGGCCAGACTTTGTCTCACCTACTTTGGTCATGTTGTCAGAAGAGACCATTCCCTGGAGAAGGATGTCATACTTGGTAGGGTGGAGGGTAGACGAAGGAAGGGGAGGCCTTCAACGAGATGGATTGACACGGTGGCTACAATGATGGGCTCATGTATAGCAGGGATCATGGAGCTGGCACAGGATGGGGCAGTGTTTCGTTCTGCTATGCATGGGGTCGCTATGGGTCAGAAACGACTTGACGGCACCTAACAACAACAACAATGTAATATTTTATAAATGTGTAATATGTATAAATATATGGAATATACTTAAAGATGCAAAAATTAGCCACAAAACTGAATTTTAGCACATTGCCTAGCATATGGGCCTTGTTTTTCTTGTTCAGGAAAAAGTGCCAGAATTCTGATAATAGAATTTTCACAAATATTTCAGCACATAATTTTAACAAGCAAGCCCATGGACCTGGCAAAACTAAATCCTTTATGTCAAATAAGGAAGCTATTAATATTCAGATTTTTTTTTAATTGAGTAATGATTCTATTTTGGTGACAAATATCAAGAACAATACAACTTTAACATAACTTTGAATCACAATTTAAGGAAATGCATCTGCTAAAGATATTGGCATTTGTTATCAGAATTTTAATGATAAAAATAGTCTTCTGTAAATTTCCTTGTAATTTTTCTTAGGTTAACAGTTTTGTAATCTAAAAAGTTCTCTTTCCACAAATTGCAAATTACAGCAACTGTTCATGTCTTTGATATACCAAAAAAAATTCAGTGCCATCAAGTCAATTCCAACTTGTAGTGGCCCCCACTGGGTTTCTAAGGCTGTTAATCTTTATGGAAGTAGACTGCCTCATCTTCTATGGAGTGGCTGGTGAGTTCAAACCATTGACTTTTGGTTAGCAGGCAAATGCCTTAACCACTACACTACCAGAGCTCCTTATCTTTGATATAAAGAAAGAATATTATTTCTTAAGTGTCTCAATTGTCCTTCTGGTTTGTAGTTTTTTTTTTTTTTTTTCATTCCACAAGATTTATAAAGTAAAACTATTAAATACTCAGTACAAAGGCCTACAAATATTTTAATACAAGACCTTAAGTTTTATTGCAGGGCAACTGTAAGAGAATACCAGATTTACTGCCTTTGCTCTCCTGTGTTTTCTAGGTTTGAAGAATCCTGTATGATGGACAATGTTACTGCTGTCAGATGCCATCAAGTTGATTCCATCTCATAATGAACCCATATACAACAGAACGAAACAGAAAGAAACCAGTCCAGCACTATCCTCATAAGCATTTCTCTGTTTGAGCTCATTGTTTCTGCCTCTGTGACAACTGATCTTGTTGAGGGTCTTTTTCTTTGTCTTTGATCCTGTACTTTTCTAGGCATGCGATGTACTTCTCTAAGGACTGATACCTCCTGATAACTTGTCCAAAGTACATTAGATGAAGTTTTGTCATCTTGATTTCTAAGGCGCATTCTGGCTGTACTTCTTCCTTAGAGATTTGTTCATTCTTCTCCCTTTTGTTGTTGTTAACGTTACTCCTCTGTTCTAATTCATAGCATTCCAATATAGAACAAAATGAAATACTGCCAGATCCTGCACCGTAATCACAATTGTTGCTACGTTGGAGCCAACTGTTGCAGCCACTGTGTCAGCTCATCTCATTGAGTGTCTTCCTCTCTTTTGCTGACCCTCTTTTACTAAACGTGATAGCCTTTTCCAGGGACTGTTCCCTCTTGATAATATGTCCAAATTACATGAAATGAAGTCTCATCATCCTTGCTTCTAAGAAGCATCTTGGTTGTACATCTTCCAAGAAAGATTTGTTCATTCTTCTGGCAATCCATATTATATTCAATATTCTTCACCAAGATCATAATTTAAATGCATCAATTCTTTTTCAGTCTTCCTTATTCATTGCCCAGCTCTCACATGCATATTAGGCAATTAGGAAATACCATGGTTTGGGTCAAGCAAAACTTAGTTCTCAAAATGACATCTTTGATTTATAACACTTTAAAGAGGTGTTTTGCATTGTTTGATTTCTTGACTGCTGCTTCCATGAGCATTGGTTATACATACAGGTAAAATGACATGCTGGACCACTTCAATTATTTTCTCCATTTATCATGGTATTGTTTATCAGTCCCACTGTGAGGATTTCATGTTCTTTATGTTGAGGTACAATCCATACTGAAGGCTGTAGTCTTTGTTCTTCATCAGTAAGTGCTTCAAGTCATCTTCACTTTCAGCAGGTAAGGTTGTGTGAACTGCATATCACAGGTTGTCAGTGACTCTTCCTCCAATCCTGATGCTACGTTCTTCTTTATATAGTCTGGCTTCTCAAATTATTTGGTCAGCATTCAGATTGAATAGCATGGTGAAAGGATATGACCCTGACTTAGACCTTTCCTGATTTTATACCATGCCGTATCACCTTGTTCTGTATGAATGACTACTTCTTGGTCAATGTACAGTTTCCTCATGAGCACAATTAAGTGTTCTGGAATTTCTATTTTTCCCAGCGTTTTAATTTGTTATGATCTACTCAGTCGAATGCCTTTGTATAGTCAATAAAGCACAGGTAAACATCTTTTTCGTATTCTCTCCTTTCAGCCAAAATCCATTTTCATCAGCAATGATGTCCCTTGTTCCACATCATCTTCTGAATCTGGCATGAATTTCTGGTAGTTCCCTGTCAATGTACAGCTGCAACCATTTTCAATTATCTTCAGCAAAATTTTACTTGCACATGATATTAAGATATTGTATAATAATTTTCACTTCTCAAATATTTTAATTTGCTTCTCTGACGGTACATCCATTTGCTGTAATTTGGTGTCATTATGTATTCATTTTTATCTGCACACAAATGTTTGTAGCAACTTTATTTTTTCTATTAATTTTTTATTGTAAAAATATAGATAACATTTTTTTTCAGTTCAACATTTTTCCTAACATACAGTTCAATGGAATCAATCATGTTGTCCAATCATTTCCTAATACACTTGCCAAAATTTTCATTCCCATAAAAACAAAACAAACACCTCAGTGCTTCCTTGCTTCTTACCACTGCTAGTAGCTATTACTAAACTCTGATCTCTGCATATTTTTCTATCCTAAGTTCTTTATATGAGTGATATCATACTATACTCCTCCTTTTGTGATTGGTTTATTTCATGTTTCATAATGCTTTCAAGGTTCATTACGTTGTAGTATGTATCAGGAATTCATTTCTCTTTATGGCAGAATAATAATTCATTATATATATATATATATATATAAAACTCTAAACTCACAGCCGTTGAGTCAGATCTGACTCATAGTCAGTATCACTAGGAAGTAGATTGTTCAACCTTCCTTCCAAGGAGTGGCTGGTGGGTTTGAACCACCAGCTTTCTGGTTAACAGTCAAATGCCTCAGGAACTACACCACCAGAGCTCATTTTATATATATACACATTTTGTGCATTCCCTTTTGATTCAGGATATTTTCATATCTTCATATATGATATAAACAAAATGCAAATAAATATTTATTTGAATTACAAATTTTTACCTTTTTTAATTTTCCATGAACATTGTATGTAAGCACATAGTCCTGTTTTAATGTCTATGTGTATGCTGGACACAAGTGCATTTATTTTGATACTTGGTCCAAGATATTGAAATTATTTGATCCCATGAAAGCAGTTAATATATGTAAGCTCTGCTTACATATATGTAAGTAATAAGAAGCTAAGTAATAAGAATATGTAAGCGCTGCTTACATATATGTAAGTAATAAGAAGCTAAGATCCTACAGAATAAAAATCAGAGAATAAGATGGTATCATCTTCCAAAGAGAATTGTCAAAAGATTTTCTTTTTTGCCTTTCTTGATTTCCCCTCCTAAGTTTGTTATGGTGATTGAGAGAAAGACAAGATGGGAAGGTGACATATAAGATACTTTATTTGCACAGGAACATAGCCTGTTTAATCAGATCAAAGGCCTATTCTTTTGAGTTGGGGCTAGAGTGCACAATTTTTTACCCCAGGATGCCAGTGGGTGTTTTGTTTCTATATCCTCCATGTTAACATAGAACCCTACTGGCACCACATTCTTAAGATAACAAAGAAGAAGAAGGTCTCTTGGTAATGGTAACATCTGTTGTGGAATCAATAACTGACTTACTGGGGATTGGGAAGGCTCATAAGAGGAAGTATTATTTGTTGATGAGAAGAAATTGACGTTTACCTAGAAGAAACACAAGGTTCATAGTTGTTGCCAGGTGTTCATCTACTTCTGTTGTTCCCAATCCCCTTCCTGACATATCACACCATTTTCTGATTTACTTGAGGCTTTTTCCACTTCCTTGTTTTTTCTTTTGTCTTGTAATACTTTAGCTTTTGGTCCTAGTTTCTTCTATAGATCACTGTTTAAGTCGAACTTCTCTCGGAAAGCATTATCTAACAAAAGGTATTTAATACAATTCAGCTATTATTCTCCATGGAATGTAAGTGATGGCTGCCTGCAAATAATACTCTCATTGTATAAGAAAAAAATATTTTTCTATCTTATAATAAACTATTAAAATGATTAAAATGTGACATTATAGTGATGGACTAGGGTGTAAGGGTTCTAAATATCCACAGGAATGCAAAGCATATATTGTTATTAGGTTCTGCCAAGTCAGTTCCTACTCATAGTGACCATGCATGTAACAGAAGGAAACCCTGCCCAGTCCTGAGCCATCTTCACAATCATTGCTATGTTTGAGCCCATTGTGGCAGCCACTGTGTCAATCCATCCCATTGAGGGTCTTTCTCTTTTTCACAAGTTTATAAAATTATAAATATCTACAAGATACCTTAACATACTTGTTTCCTGTTTCCTCTGCATTGTTTTCATTCTCTACATAATAGGGGAATGCATAATCATAAATCTGTGTTGGCTGCAGTGTCAAAGTAAGATTACACTGAGGAAGGAATCAAGTGTCTGCTCTATTAGAGCCGACAAAGATAACAGCATAAATTTGACCCTTTTATAACCTCATTCCCCAGTCCTCACTTCTCTATTCTCTGATGGAGAGTGAAAGCAGAACCACCTATCTTGTTTTTGCCCAATAAAGTGGCATGTGTTTGCAGAACATCTTGTTTTCCTCTTATTCATATTTTGACTTGGCATTTATAGCAGTTGGTTGGGGGAAAGAAAAAAAAATCCATGGTCTGATTTGTCTGCAACAGACAGTCTAATTAAACTGGAGGGAGGGACAGATGTACAAAGCTGCTGAACTGCTCATAATACAAAACATGGCAGCTTCAGTTTGGAAAATCTGGCAAGACTGTGCCAACAATTTCTGCTCACTGAACTAGCCGAAGTATGTAATTATGATAACTTCTCTTATTTTAATTCCAATTTCACATATATTGCTGATGCATTTGAAGAGATTAGAAGGCCATAATTTGTGCAGTGATGAAAGCACACTATACACGACTCTTAAAAAGTTACATTATTTTCTGAGTCAGATTCTTCAATATTAAAAGTAACATTTTTATAAAACATATATCTATACATTAGGTTTTTACAACCTTTAAAATTATTCTTTTTTTTTTGAAATTTTTATTGTCCTTCAGGTGAAAGTTTACACAGCTTTAGTTTCCCATTCAACAATTCATACACAAATAGTTCTGGCACTGTTTGCTATTCCCACAATGTTCACACTCTCCCTATTTCCACCCTGGTTTTCCCATCTGCAGTGCTCCAGTTTCTCTGCCTCTCCTCACCTTCTAATCTTTGCTTTGGGGCAAATGCCCCTTTCTTTGTTCATACAGAGTTGATTGTTTTAAGGAACGTTTCTTCAGAGGTATTATTGTTTACTTTATAGGCCAATCTATTATTTGGATGAAAGGTGACTCTGTGAGTAGCTTCAGTTGCAGGGTAAAATGGTACCTTAGGGCAATAGTCTTGGGGTTTACTTCAGTTTCTATCAGTTCAGGAAGTCTGATCTCTTTTTTTTTAGGAATTTGAATTTTGTTCTACACTCTTCTCCTATTCTAACCAGAATCTTCTGTTATGTTTCTGGTCAAAATTGTCAGCAGTGGTAGCCAGGTGCCACCTGGTTCTTCTGCTCTTTCAGGCAACAAGAAGCTGTGGACAAATTGTTTCCTTGAGTCTTTTTATTTATTTATTGTGATTTGGGTGAAGATTTACAGAGCAAATTCACTTTCCATACAGCAGTTCACATATACTTTGTCTCATGTCATTGACC
>NW_006921833.1:1256145-1259106 GCF_000298275.1 Orycteropus afer afer
GTCCACAGCTCAGCCCACCTTTCTCTTCACCTTCTCTGTTCGTTCTCCAGCAACTGTGCACAGTTCCCTGTGCAGTCCCTGGCTAGCAGGGTGATTTTTAGGTTAATTCTTAGGTCCTACCACTATTCAGGAATCTCCAATCTGTCTGTGCCATCAGGATCGCTCAGGGTCACTGCCAGACCGCAGCTCCATCTGTCTCCTTTTTTGGTGTTTTCACACAAATTCTTCTGCTAGTTGGGTTTATTCCACTTCTATGTCCTGCCCTTCAAGGCTCGGGGGTCCAGGATTATCTTCTGTGTCTGTGTTAATTGGTTTCCCTTTTCTTTGTTGAAGAGGATCTGTGCAGGCTTTCTGCCTAGTCAGCCATCTTGCTGGCCACCTAAACCTGTACCTGTTTCCCTGAGTCTTTGGTTTCCTTCACTCTCCCTTACTCCACATGGGAAGAGACCAATAATTTTATTTTAGATGGCTTCTGGCAAGCTTTTAAGCCCCCAGATGAAACTGACCAAACTAGGATGTGAAACACAATCTTTATTACTATGTTTTGCTAATTGATTTAACAATTTCCCAAGACTGTTGTCCATAGACTTCAAGCCCACTAAGTCAGTCCTGTGAGGTATTTGGATATGGATACATGTAAGAAGTTTCCTTAATTATGTCCCTTATGTAGTCTATCATATATATGAATATATATGCAGCACATACAAACATGCATACAAAAATGCTAACAACTATGCATATATATGAACATGTGTGCACTCCCATATGCTCTCTCATTTATACAGCATACATATCTATGTAAACACTTACAAATTTTGGTTATGACTATCATTGCTGCAGAATTGTATATGTTAAAGTATTTACCATTGTTATTGTTGTTGTTAAGTGTAATTGAATTGGCTCCCACTCAGTACATACAACAGAATAAAACACTTCTCATTCTTGCTCCATTCTCACAACTTTTGCTATTCCAGAGCCCATCATTGCAGCTACTATGTCATTCCTTCTAGTTGAGGGTCTTCCCCTTCCTAGCAGACCCTCTACTTTACCAAGCATGATATCCTTCTCCAGGGACCAGTTCCTTCTGGCAATATAACCAAAGTATATGAGAAGTCTGGCCATCCTCACTTCTAAAGAGCATTCCAGCTACACTTCTTCTAAGACAAATTTGTTTATTCTTTGGCAGTCCATGGTATTTTCAGTATTATTTGCCAACACTGGAATTCATAGGCATCAATTCTTCTGTGGTCTTCCTCATTCCTTGTCCAGCTTTCACACATATATGAGGTTATAGGAAATACTATGGCTTGGGTTAGGTGCACTATACTCTTCCAAGTGACATCTTTGGTCTTTAACCCTTTCAAGAGGTATTTTTCAGTAGATTTTCTGAGTGCAATACATCATCTGACTTCTTGACTTCTTGACTTCTGTTTCCATGGGCACTGATTGTGGATTCAAGTAAAATGAAATCCCTGACAACTTCAATCTTTTCTACATTTATCACAATGCTGCTTATTGGTTCAGTTTTAAGGATTTCTGTTTTCTTTATGTTGTGGTGTAATCCATACAGAAGGCTGTGGTCTTTGATTTTCATCAGTAAATTCTTCAAGTCATCTTCACTTTCAGCAAGCAAGGTCGTATCATCTGCATATATCAAGTTGTTAATGAGTCTTTCTCCAAACTTGATGCCACTTTCAGCAATGATATCCCTCATTTCACATCATCTTCTGAATGCAGGTTGAATTTCTACAAGTTTCCTATCAATATAAGGCTGCAAGTGTTTTGGAATTATGTTCAGCAAAATTTTACATGTGTGTGATATTAATGATATTGTTAACTTCCACATTCTGTTGGACCATCTTTCTTTGGAATGTGCACAGATATCAATCTCTTCCAGTCATCTTCCAAATTTCTTGATGTAAATGAATAAGCACTTCCAGTTCTGCATATATTTGTTGAAACATCTCAATGGGTATTCCATCAATTCCTGAAGCCCTGTTTCTACCTGTTCCTTCAGTGCAACTTGAACTTTTTCCTTCAATACCATTGGTCCTTGATCATATGCTACCTCCTGAAATGGTTGAATGTCCACCAGTTTTTTTTGGTACAGTGACTCTGTGTATTCATTCCATCTTCTTTTGTTTCTTTCTGTATTGTTTAATAGTTTGCCTTTACAATATTTCCAAATTGCAAATTGAGGCTTGAATTTTTTCTTCTGTTCTTTCATCTTTAAAAATGCAGAACATGTTCTTCTCTTTTGGTTTTCTAATCCCAGGTCTTTACATTTCATTATAATACTTTCCATTGTCTTCTCAAGTTGATAGATGGGTTGAAATTGCCAACCTTCAATCAGCAATTGAACATTTAAGCATTGCATCACCAGGATTCCTTTTAGAGATTAGGAAAGTGCAAATTAGAATATCTCTGGTCTGAGTTGAAGTCTAAAGTACTATACTACAAACAAGAAAATTAAGAGGAAGTTTAGATACTAATTGATTACATGTTCTAACCTCAAGTCTTATTATCCCACCAGGATTTCAGAATTGGAAGCCATAATTATATCCTCCAGGCAGACTTGGAAAGCCTTTCTGGAGAGTCTAACAAACCTGAAAAAGATGTTCTAAAGGTAACGATATAAAAGATTCCCCAAATAAGCAATCCTATTAGATCACCCCATAAGAGAGTTCATAATCCCTCTCACAGGTGCAGAACATCCAGTAAGCTTTTTATCATCTTCTTTTAAATTTAAGTCTATAGTCAAAGATGAGTGGACAGTTGAGTCACACCTCAGTTATGCAAGACAAAAGTCTAGACAAACAGAAAGGGTAACAGAGGAAAAAGAAAACTGAGAATATATATATTTTTTTTCAGAGGAATAAGAAGATACTGGGGAAAAATCAAAGAACAAAGAAATGACTCCTTAAAAATTAAAAATAGGATAGTTATGTTATGTTAGGTACT
>NW_006921833.1:1262956-1263619 GCF_000298275.1 Orycteropus afer afer
TAAGCCAATTAAAGAACCAATTTAGTGGTATTAATGTCCAAAAACCCAAATATTAATTAGTATATGTTGTTGTTATTAGGTGCTGTCATCTCCAACTCATAGTGACCCTTAGCACATCAGAACAAAACACTGCCACGTCCTGCACCAGCTCCATGATCCTTGCTATACTTGAGCCCATCGCCTCTGCCACTGTGTCAATCCATCTCATTGAAAGCCTTCCCTTCTTTTGTCGACCCTCCACCTTCCCAAGCATGACATCCTTCTCCAGAAAATGGCCCCTTTTGACAACATGACAAAATTATGTGAGATGCAGTCTGGCCATTCTCGCTTCCAAGGAGCATTCCGGCTGCACTTCCTCCGGGACAGACCTGTTAGTTCTTTTAGCAGTCCATGGTACTTGCAGCATTCTTTGCCAAAACCACAACTCAAAAGCATCAACTCTTTTTTGGTCTTCCTTATTCATCTCCAGCTCTCACATGCATATGAGGTAATTGAGAATACCACGGCTTGTGTCAGGCACACCTTAGTCCTCAAGGAGACTTCTTTGCTCTTCAGCACTTGAAAGAAATCCTTTGCAGCTGATTTGCCTAGTACTATACATAGGAGCTCTGGTAGCATAGTGGCTAAAGCACTTGACTGCTCACCAGAAGGCTGGCGGTTCAA
>NW_006921833.1:1263929-1276607 GCF_000298275.1 Orycteropus afer afer
CTTCACAATGCTATTATTATATAATATCCAAATATTGAGGAGCTCTGGTGGCATAGTGCCTAAGGTATTTGACTGCTAACCAGAAGCCTGGCAGTTCAAACTCACCAGCCACTCCTCAGAAGTAAGACTGGGCAATCTACTTCCATAGAGATACCCCTCTCAGAAACCCAAGGAGGGGTTGTTATGAGTCGGAATCAACTTGAGAGCAGTGAGTGTGATTTGCTTTTTGGCATCCAAATATTGATATACAAGTAGTAGGTGATTCAGAAAGGGACAACAAGGAAAATTAAGACAGAAAATTTAAGAAAAGAAGACAGAAATTTTTCTTCTAAGTGTTCCAGAACTGAGAGTCATAAAGTTCCATATTGAAATGCTTACCTAAAATCCAGAACAATGGATGAAAGTAAAACCATACGTTTCACTATGTGTCTGAGTAGAACTGTGTTCCATTTGGCTTTTAGTGGCTGATTTTTTTAAAGTAGATCTCCTGGCCTTTCTTCTCAGGTGCCTCTGGGAGTCAAACCATCAATCTTTTAGTTATCCGCCAACTGCGTTAACTGCACCACACAGGCACTGCAGCTGAAAATAATGCTAGCGGGTGTTACTCATGGCCACACAAGTTGTAAACTGCATAAGTTTAGGGGACATTGTTGATGACAATGTGCATGAGTATTTGCGTGACCTTGCTGGACCTTCTGTAATGGTGCCCTAGCTTTCTGCAGTGAACTGTTGCTCCTCATCAATCTGTTGTTGTTGTCAGGTGTCACTGAGTCAATTCTGACTCATAGTGATCCTGTGTACAACAGAACAGAACAATGCCTAGTTCCACATCATCCTCACAATGCCTACTATACGTGAGCTCTTCATAACGTTTTCTAATAATATACCAGATAGTGTTTCACTGCCATTGATAAGGTTTTCAGCAGCCAATTTTTTTCGGTAGATGGTCCCACCTTTCTTCCCAGTTTGTGTTCATCTGAAAGCTCTCCTGAAACCTGTTCACCATGGGTGACCCTTATGATATGAAAAATACCAGTAGCATAGCCTCTAGCCTCACAGGAACATGAAAGCCACCATGGTATTAAAATTGACAGACAAGTTGTGCCCTCATCAATCTACACCACTGTAGAAGTTTAGTAAAGGAGAGATTTCTTTTAAAATTTCTTGTCTTCACATGAAGATAGCAGATTTCTCAACAGCAATATTGTAAGCTAGAAAACAATGGAAAAAAATGTTCACAATTCAGAGTTAAAAGTGCTTTCCCATTTAGAATCCTATAACAAGACAAAATATCAAGTGTGGAGATTAAAAAAATCTATTTTTAGCCATATATAAAATGTTTCAAGCATCAGAAATCCTCTAACAGCAGGGGAAGAGAGAGTTACCATAAGGTGATTCCTATGTGGCAGAGGTCAGACATACCTCCACTCCCCAATCTTCTGACCAATTTTATTATTGGCTGTCCTCCTTATGGCACTCTCTTCTTCTCTTCTGGATTCAATAATTTGTTGCAGTGGCTATGCAGAGCTTATGGATCATACTCATAATTATGACATTTATTAGGGAAGTAACTGATTACAACTCAGGATCAGGATAAACTTGGAAATTAACAGGAACTACTCAGGAAATGGGAAAAAAAGTTGTCAATCAAGACAGCTTCCACACTCTCAGGTCCTTCTTCACTGTGCCCACAGGCACACAGGCCTCACTCTGGATTGTGCCCACCACTAGCTTTTGCTCTTTGCCTTTGCCTTGCTTGGGCAAGTGTTGTAAGACTTTAGCTCTCCCGATACATGCCCAGAGGCATCCCAATCCACAAGTCAATGAGTCCGTTGCAGCCACCTTGAGCCAGGGGCTGGAATGGCCCCTACAGCCATTTCATGCCAGTCCCCTTGTTCTCTTCACTCACACCATCTGTAGTGTTACAGCTCTCTCTGTCTTCTGACTCTAGGAGTTCTCAGCACAGGGACCCTGAGCCCAAAGAACATGCTCCTCTCCTGGGTCTTCTTCTTGATGGTAGTAAGATCCCTCCCTAGCCTATGGGATTGGCACTCTTTAAACCTAGCAGGGTAGCAAAACTGGCCAATCTCCTGGGTGGACCATAACACTTTATTTGCATAGTCCCACTCCATCATTTATTGGGAGTTATAAAATCATGGCCAGAAAGGCTATAGAAAAAGAGAAATCCATTGCCGCGTAACATGCAAGCTGCCAACAAATATGCTATTCCTTCATGCTACTAAGAAGCTCCTGAGGATGCGATCCAGCTATGGTAGTTAAGGTTGTACGTCACCTTGGCAGAGTTGTGGTTTTGAGTGCTCAGCAGCTGGATGTGGTTATTCCCCATGATGAGATTGTAATTACCTCCATGGTGGAATCTGCTGTGTCTAAGTAGTTTAAAGAGATTTACCTTTGGGGTGTCGTCTGTTTCTAGCATATATAAGAAGCTTTGGGAAAAGTCTCCCACTTTTTGCATATTTGGATCCTGCATTTGGCAAGTCTTCATCTCTAGTTCCTGGACTTGTACCAGTGGCATGCTGTGTTGCCTGCCAATCATGGGATTGTGCCTTACCTTAGATTCATCAGCTGCAGTAGCCAACAGCTGCATGAGTCAGAAGAAGCCTTTAGCTTGCTCTAGTGGGCCGGGAACAAGAGGTAGAGCTGAACCTCAAGGTCAAGGAGAGTCCATCCAGCCCCTAGAGCTGACACTCTGAATTTGGACTTTTAACCTCCTCAATTGCAAAAGAATACATTCTTGTTTGTTAAAGCCATCCACTTGTGGTATTTCTGTTATAGCAGCACTAGAGAACTAAGACATGCAGAATATAAGAAACCTGCATTTGAGTCAGTAGCCAGGGTCTTCTAATTCTTTGTTGTACAACTAGTACCATTGTATATGGTAACTGTACATATGTATGTGGACTACTTTCTCAGTTCCTGATAAACACATATGTTTCCAGGTAAAAATTGGTCAACTTCTGTCAGTCATCTTGCTTAATTTTTACACTATCAGTCCCTGGGAGTAAGACATTGTATCCTTGATCCACATAAATCTTTGTGGTCTCTTTAAGAGTGGACTGACAATCAGGACCAAAGAGATGTTACTTAAATTGATTTAAAGGATCACTTTACCTCAAACCAAAAAAGAAAAAAAAAAAAAAAAATTACTGCTGCTGAGTCTGCTTCAACTCATAGTGACCCTATAGGGCAGAGTGGAATTGCTCCATAGGGTTTCCCAGACTGTAAATCTTTATGGAAGCAGACTGCCACATCTTTCTCCCATAGAGGAGGTGATGGGCTTGAACTGCTGACCTTTCAGTTAGTAGTCTAGTGTTTAACCACTGTAGCACCAGGGGTCCTTCCTCTTTACTTAGACCTTTGTAATGTTTTGACCTATAATCTGGGCTGAGGCTGCATAGTGCTGTTGTTAAAAATCTGGAGAGTTAAGAATCTGCAGATGGACTGCCTGGATTTGAGTTTTAGCTCCAGAACTTACTATTTCTATGACATTATGTAGTTACTTAACAAAGATAAGCCTACGTTTATTTATTTATAAAGTGGGATTAATAGTATCACCTACCTCAAAGGATTAAATTAAATAATCCATGTAATGAGTTCATTGTAGTACTTGGTGCATGTTATTGTTGTATGCACCACTGCAGGGGTCCCATTGGATTCCCTAGGCTGTAATCTCTATGGGAGTAGATCACCAGGCCTTTTTCACCAGGAGAAATCCCATGGAGTAGCTGATGGGTTCAAACTTCCAACCATTCAGTTAGCAGTCCAGTGCTGAACCATTGCACCACTGGGGATCCTACCCAATGCATAGTAAATGCAAAAAGAGTGCTGGCTATTGTTTTTATTATCTCCTCAAATCGAGGCTTAAAGCTATGTCATTCTAAACTCCTCAAGTTCTTCAATAGCCTGAGCAACTTACTTTCCAGTATTCCCAAGTACCCAGAACTTGAAGCTTTGGGGATCTACACAAACAGACCTAGAGAAGCTATCCTGAAGCTTTCCAGAATTAATGCAAATGATATTTATCAGCTAGCTTGGATTATATATGAGAAAATGATCCCAACACTCACAAACACCTATAAAATTAATAAAAAGACAAGACCATACTCAGACACAGTAAAATCAAATAAAATTCTGAAGATATGACTTTCACATTCTTATTTAGGTATTTTGGGTCTGTATAACATTCAGGGAAAAAAAAAAAATTCAAAGTAAGTAAGCATCTAGAGAAAATAAGAAGAAAAATTCTGCACCAATCTGCTAAAAAAGAATGAAAATAAATCTAAGATTATAAGAATAAACATAAGATTTTCTGTTTGAAGGGGCAACTGAAATCCATGCAGATAATTTAAAACACTCACTATCTACAAGGTGGCTGCAATTTGAATGCTCTGCAAGCTCAGAGTCCCAAGGTTCATAAAAACTTCTAAAATAGCTATGCCTTTTGCTTCTAATATCTGTTTATTGTTGTTTTATTTAAAATAAGACACCGAAGATAAGCAGTGGTGAATTGTTTAGAGGGTAGAGTGCTAAGGATCTAACAAACACGGCTTTAAATGATGTCCCGGTGTCTGGAAGAGTACTGTTACATCTGGATGCAGTTACAATTGTAGATGATGGACCAGTAAAAGATGCATTATGACATTTTAAATTTGAATTACAACTTATTCGTTTAGTTTTACATTATGTACTGAGTAAAAATAAAATCATTTATTTGTAGAAATGACGAATAATACTTTATTTTCTCTCTCATTCATAGAATGATACCCAAGATCAGACTTAGACATAAATGAAAAGGGTACTGAGACTGCCACCTAGTATGAATTTTTCTGTATAGCATAATTTCCAGAGCTATTGGAATAATGTCTGTAGCATTGGAACAAATGTATGCTTAAGCACAATTGCTTGTTTACATATTGCAAACTATATATAAACCACCTTTGTCACTCTTTGGCCTATATCCACCCCCAATAATATTGATTTATGAGTGCTTCCATCTGTTTAGCAATTTATTAGTACTTCATTCACTTGGGTCAGACATGGAGTTTTAATTTATTTGGGATTTTCTTCAAAGGTCTTATTTGAAACACTCTTACTAAGGTGGTATTTTTCTTTTCTAGAAAGTATGAAAAGATTTGAAAAAGAAGTCTCTCAAGATTCAACACACTTTATAAAAGTATTTACCTTCTTCAAGGAGAATGCATTATTGCCTTGACACAGGAATAGTTACTGAAGATTAAAGTTAAGTGGAAATATTTCCATAATGGTTGTCTTAGTCAATGTCCTGATATTTATTTGTAAGCCTTCTGCCACTTACTGCATAGTCTTTTGCAATATCTACTCCAGTTTTGAGAGAGTAAACACAATATACAAGCAGCTGGAAGACTCAGAGGGATATGAGCACTATGTTTAAAAGGACCAAGGATATAGCCAGATCTCAGGATGTAACTCTGAATCCTTTTAATATTGGCATTAAAACTTGACCAGTAAATGTCCTAAGTTGGCATGAGTTAAGAATAGGGCCCTTAAGAGCTGAGCAGAAATCTTAATCCTTTCACGCATCCTTGGAGCTCTTCCAGAACATGAAGAAATGCTCAACTTTGCTCCAGCTTGAGAAACTTGATTCAAGTCTGGACAAGTAATATCAAGTCAAGTCAATACCATTAAATTAAATTTAATTCCAAACAGTTTTATTGAGTTCTCACAATGTGGCAGAGATAGACTTTAAAGATATAAGAATGAATAAATCATATTCTAGCTCATGAGCAGCCCCTCATATATTGATGATATAAATTTCAGCATTTTAAATCACCTTCATGGTGATGTAGTGAAAAATGCATCCTTGCAGATTTTCTGTTGGAACTTGGATAATTATCTGTCAGCCATATAACTGAAAAGATTCTTATAGTGGGAGGGACAATAGATACCTTAAATGTCATTTAATGCATAATTGTGTAGAACTGTTACAAATTGGATCATTTCTAAACTAAACATGTAGTCAAAGAAAATAGAACATCCTAATTTGTTAAGAAGTACAATCAGTTTTTACTCAATGACAAAGCTTTGAATAATCAAGCAGCCTAAAATACTAATAATGAGTCAAGAAATAAACTTAAATTCCTGTTCAGTAATCCTCACGTAATAGAAAAGAAATATAAAAATTATTGTCAAAATTGTAAAATTGCAAAATAATTTAAGAATATTAAACTAGTTACCCCTTCATCCCTCTATGTGTAAAATTTCATTTAATCGGAAAAGCAATTTCAAGATAGCAATCCCTTTCCATGCCTCCAAAATGATTCTGATCAAAGCCCATTTCACTTAGGCAGCATCATCAGAAACTGCCCTTCAGTCATATCTCACCCTAAGACTTAGTTTAATTGAAAGAGCAAGTGAGGTTTTGAAACAAAACCAACTACTAATGCATATCTCAAAATGTAGAAAGTTCAACTAAAGCTGGATCAAAATTAAGGTTTAAATCTGTGCATTAGTACAAAAAAAAAAAAAAAAAAAAAGGATATAAATGAACTAAATCTAATATTCAGTAACTAGAAACCGAGCCAAAGGATGTTATTCAGTTGTTCTATGGTACAAATTTTAATGCAGTTTAGCTTCCTTGTTTTCACATTAGATGTTCTCTTAAATGGATGTAAGGAGATTTGGTGGCACAGTGGTTAAAACATTCAGCTGCTAACCAGAATGTTGGTGGTTCAAACCCATCAGCCACTCTGTGGGAGAAAGATGAGGCAGTCTGTTTCTGTAAAGATTTACAGGCTTACAAACCTTATGGGGAGCTCTACTCTGTCCCATAGGGTCACTATGAGTTGGAATTGACTTGATGACATTGGATTTTTGGTTTAAAATTGATGTAAATACAATAAACCGATCTTTTCTCTTCTTTCATTGCATTACCTCCATGACACACTTTCTCCAGGAAAATATGTTAATAGTTGGCTTACTACATACATCAGGCCTCTTTGTCCTGTGCTTCAAGTGGTCTGCTTATTTTGATTCTGTTTATTTAGTCACCTTATGTTCAATTCTCTCAAAACACTAACAATTCTCCCTCCTCTTACATTACTTATTTTTGAACTACACATCTGTGTTATTATCTTGGTTTGTTTTTAATCCTTCTTGAAGTTCTTTCTCCCCCAACTACATAGTAAATCTCTTGAGAACAAGTTTTAAACTTCTTTTATATATCCAATAGTACATCACATTGTGCTTTATGAAAAATAATTCTTCAATAAATATCAGTTGACTGGCTTTCCTGTGGCTTCTAATTCTTTAAGATTTTCTGTCCTTTGCCTTACTGTCAAACAACCCACCATTTTTTTAGATCAATGTTCAGCTCCAATGGAGAAAGTTATTTATATAAAGAAATGTGTAGTTACTGACTTTATAAAAGAAAAAAGTTTTCTGAAATCTGCATATTACGCTTTTAGCTGTTTTTCAAAACTGTACTTTATCATTCTATATTTTCTTAAGGATATTTAAAGTCCTATCTAACATGATTGCTCAACTCAACAAAAACATACAGCAAGTCAAATCTATGGCCAAATATAAAACACTAAGCAATTCATGGAATACAGATATGAGCATTACCTCACTTAGTTAGATAGATATAGATGTTAGATAGATGACAGATAGATTGATCGATCAATGAATCATAGATAGATGCAGTCAAGTTGTCACTGATGTATGGTTGCCTTACGTGTAACAGAATAAAACATTATTTGGTCCGGTGTTACCCTAATGATTTCCAATATGTGTGAGTCTATAATTGCAGCTATTGTATCAAACCATCTCACTGAGGGTCTCCCTCACTCTTAGTGGCTCTGTACTTTACCAAATATAGTGACTTCCTCCAGAAATTGATCTCTTCAACGTGTGTTCAAAGCTAATGAGTGGGACATGTTCTGTTGTGATTCATAAGGTTTTCACAGGCTAATTTTCCAAAGTAGATCACCAGGCTTTTCTACCCAGGCTATTTTAGTCTGGAAGCTCCACTGAAAACTGTCCACCAAGGGTGATCCTGTTAGTTTTTGAAATACCAATGACAAAACTTCTAGCATCACAGCAACACGCAAAACACCACAGTGCAATAAACTAGCAGATGGGTGGTGGACTTATTAATTTGTTGTTGTTGTTAACTGCCATTGAGTCAGTTCAGACTTATGATGACCTGATGTAAATAGAATGAAATATTGCCTGGTCTTGTGCTATCCTCACAATCATTGCTATGTTTGATCACATTGTTGCAGGCATTGTGCCGGTCCGTCTCATGCAGGGTCTTCCTCCTTTTCACCAATGTCCTTCTCCAGGGACTGGATTCTTCTGATAACATGCCCAAAGTACAGGAGATGGAGTCTCACCATCCTTGCTTCCAAAGAGCATTCTGGCTATACCTCTTCCAAAACAGATTTCTTTGTTCTCTGTCAGTCCATGATATATTTAATAATTTTGACACAATTCAAATGCATAAATTCTTCTTTGGTATTCCTTATTCATTATCCAGCTTTTACATTCATAAGAGATGACTGAAAATACCATGGATTTGGTACCATGCACTTTAGTCTTCAAAGTGACATATTTGCTTTTTAACACTTTAAAGAGGTCTTTCTGCATTTTTTGTTTTCTTTTGTTTCTGCATAAGACAGGTCCAGTACAATGCATTGTTTGGTTTCCTGACTGCTACTTAACCCCATTGCACTACCAGAGGTCCTTGTATGCATCACGTCATCGGTACTGTTGTTAGGTGCCATCAAGTCAACTCTGACTCATAGTGACCCTATGTACAGTAGACCGAAACACCACCTGGTCCTGCATCATCCTCACAATTCTTGCTGTGCTTGAGTCCCTCATTGTGGCCACTGTGTCAATCCATCTTGTTGAGGGTCTTCTCCTTTTTTGCTGACCCTCTACTTTACCAAGCATGATATTCTTCTCCAGGGTGTGGCTTTTCTGACAATATGACCAAAGTAGGTGAGATGAAATCTGACCATTCTCTTCCAAGGAGCATTCTGGCTGCACTTCTTCCAGGACAGATTTGTTCATTCTTCTGGCATTTCACGCTATCTTCGATATTCTTTGCCAACACCATAATTCAAAGATATCAACTCTTCTTTGGTCTTCCTTATTTATTGTCCAGCTTTCACATGCATATTAGCCAAGAGCTCTGGTCATGTAGTGGTTAAGGCATTTGGTTGCTAACCAAAAGGTCAGTGGTTCAAACCATCAGCTGCTCCATGGAAGAAAGATGAGGCAGTCTACTTCTGTAAAGATATACAGCTTTGGAAACCCAATGGATATTGCTATGAATCGGAGTTGACTCACTGGCAGTGAATTTATAGACATCATAGAATGATTAAATAAAAAGTTTTCAAGCTTTGATGTCAAAGAAATCTGGAGTGAATTCAAGTTCTTTTAGATTATACTTGCTTGCTAATTGATGCACCATTTGCTCATGCTTGCTAGAAAAATAATATGGACCAAGCAGTCAATATATTTCTAAGGTTAATTTTATGATATTATTTTTACTCAAGAATTTCTTCAAGTAGTGTGTCCATGACCATGTGTAGGGTTAGTAGAAGATGTTTCTACAAGCATATTTGTATGTGTTGTAAGAATGTCCAGGTATATAGTAGAGCTGACAAGGGACAAGGTTTTAGTTACTTCTTGGCCACAAGCTACCTAGAGGGAGCAAGTAGTTGGACCTGTGGGCTTAGGACCATGACCTCAGGGAACAACAAGCTCAATTGGCATAACATACTACACAAAACATTGTTCCACATTCTACTTTGGTGAGTAGTGACTGTGATTTTAAAAGCTTGCAAGTGGCCATCTAGATACAGCAATGGGTCTCAAAAAAGAAAGAAGAAAACCAAAGACCCATGGAAACAATTAGTCCAAGGGACTTGTACACCATGTGCTCCTCAGCCTATATGACCATAAGACCAGAACTAGATGGTGCCTGGCTACCACTGTCAACCACTAGGAGGGAGATCCATGTAGGAGACCCTGGATAGAGTGGGAGAATAATGTGGAACAAAACTCAAAATCATAAAAAAAAAAAAAAAAAGACAAAGTTTGCTGGTCTATAGAGCTTGGTGAGAACCCTGAGACTATGGCCCTAGCTACCCTTCAGACATGGAATTGAACTCATTCTTGTGGCTTCCAGCCAAATAATAGACAAGCATATGAGCTGAACATTTACATTAGGCAGATATACTACTTGAAGCAATCAATCATGGGAGAACAGAAGAGTAGTGTATGCACAGGAAGATAGCTGGGGGGAGGGCAGGCGTGCATAGGAGAGAAGGACACAGGGAAGAGATAACTATGGAGAGGGAGTGGGAAGAGAGCTGTTACATTGTGGGGAATTCCAGTCAATGTCATGAGACAAAATGTGTATGAACTTCTATATAGAAGAATTTCTTCAAGTGGACTAAATTTCAGATCATTCCCCACTGTACATCTCAATGTCATTAAAAAACTAATCATTCTTTGGAAATGTTCACAGATGCAGCAATTCAGTAAATTCAGTAAGTTGTAAGGGAAAAAACTGTGTTTTTTTAAAAGTCTTTCCTGATGTAATTTTTTCAATACCATCTACTAGACATGTTGACCTATTCAAGAAAAAATGTACTATCTTGTTCTTTGGCTATTTGCCAAGGAATCTTAACCTATGGCTTGGAACTCCAAGACCTTTTAAATATATACTTGCATTTACAACTCTTATGGAGATGGTGGTAGATTAGATTATTCTTCCCAACAGTTTGTACCGCCACCCTCCCTGCCCAATAGAATAATGAATAATGTGAGAAGGGTATATAACCTTGTCTCATTGATTTTAGGCTTGGCCGTGTGATACATCCTGGACAATGTGATATGTGAGTGGATGTGATGCTGACCATGTTCAATCTGAAGCTTTCGATCTACAGCCTGACTCAGGCAGTCTTGTGTTTCTGCTATGAGAATAACATGTCCCAGATAAAGACAGCTCCCTCACCGTAGGTCCTGAAATGAAAAGGTGTGTTGGTGCAGAACTACAATCAGTCTCTAGCCTGGAACATAACTGGTGGATATAAAGACTTTATGAAACTTGAGCAAGAAATAAATGTTTTTATGCTATAAATCCATGAGATTTGGGAGTTGCTGGTAACATAGCATAATCTAGCATAATACAGATTAATGTATTAGTAAGTGATGGATCAGATCAGATGCTCAAAAAAGATTTGTAACTCTGAAAAAAAGCCAAGAGCTATCTTTGTGTAATGTGCCATGACAACACACAATGATGTGGCTCTTTGGCAATTTTCTGCTAGAGTTCTTCAAGATATCCTGCCAAACTAGAAAATGCAGCCTCCAGGTTCATCCTTGAAAAGACTTTCATGTTAATTCATGATCATAATTAGTTTACCCTCATAATACCAAAAATAAAATAAAATAAAACCAATAACCCTAATCTTTTAACCTTCAAGTTCTTCACCAATGCCTTGTTTTGTTACCTGCTGAAATCCATTTTTTAAAAACATTTCTAGTTTCTAATTAACAAAGTTAAGAACTAGAAACCTGTTAATATGAGAATTACATTCCAATCTTTTCTAAGTATTTTAAATCTAATTGTCATTTAAGTATTTGAAATATGCACTTCAGTTCTATTTTCTTCTACCATACATAACTGAACGCTGTCATGTACCCATACAACTTATCTTCTTATCTGCTGTTCAGTCAATGTCCAGATTCCTGAAATTTGCAGACTCGTAAAATTTGTATGAAATACGGAGATCCTTAGAGCAACTCTCAAACTTACTTATATTGTACATAGGCAAACTTAGTTTCAGAGAGGTTAAAAGATTGCCTGAGATAACACAGTTTTTCAATAACAGAGCTGGTGCTACAGTCCAGGACTTCTGACCCTCAATCCACACATTGTGGTTTTTTTTTTTTTTTGTCATTGTTGTTTGTTTTTTAAATACTGTGAGACTGAAACAGAAGTATCCTCTAATCTGTTTAATTTACTTCATTGTTGAAAGGCAGGGAGAATTTACAAACATCCAGGATTTTTTTCATTAATAGGCATGGCAGAAAAACTTAAGCTCACACTTACCTGAAAGAAATAGTGACTAACTCTCCATTAAATAATGTAAATAATTAAATGCGTCCTACCTAACTTCTGGGTGTTCATCTGGTGATCATATAACAGACTCAAAAGAATACTTCAAATGTCTAAAAGTCAAATATATTCAGGGGAAAAAATTCCTAGCAATCTATTTTAGAAAGCAATCACCACTCATATTTGTCTTTGCACATAGTTTAGTCTTTGAAGAAATACATGATTAAGTGCTCAACTAGCCCAAAAATCTGCAGTTCACACCCAATCAGCGGGTCCTCAGAAGACAGTTGTGACTATGTGCTTCTGATAGGTCACAGCTTTGAAAACTCCGTGGAGAAATTTTACTCTGCACACATGGGGTTGCCGTGAGTTAGAATCGACTGGATGGTCCCAATAACATTTGCCAGGAGGAGTCTCTGGGTGGTGCAAATAATTAAGCTGCTAACTGAAAGTTTGCTGGTTCAAGTGGACCAGAGGTACTTCGAAAGAAAGGTCTGGCTACCTAGTTCCAAAATATCAGCCATTAAAAAGCCTATGAAGCA
>NW_006921833.1:1276707-1280614 GCF_000298275.1 Orycteropus afer afer
ATCAAGATGAGTGAAGCACCTTTTCTCAAAGTGTTGAGGTTCTTAAACAGACACCTATCAGTCTGGTAGATCAATGTAGTCCATTAATTGTGAAACCCATTAATATATAACCTAAATGTTTAATTTATATAAATTTACTCATAGAGACCACAATGCACCTCTTTTTTCTGCATGAAATATATGTTTGACCAATTCTTCTTTTTCACTTCAATATTCTGCTGCTCTTGAAAGGAGCCTTGGTGGTGCAATAGTTAAGTGCTCAGCTACTAACCCAAATGGTGGCAGTTATCGAACCCTATAGTAGAAGCAGGTTCCATCAGAGCATATGGACATTAGTTGTCAAGGGTGGTATCTTTATATTGCTTTAAGAAGTTAAATTCGATTGTCGTGCAATACATACTAAAATCTTACATTAGCATTTGCTGAATGTTTCCCTTTTCTATCTGCATTGATAAGTATTCAAATGTGCCCACTAAAGACATTTTTACATGCTCATTTCAATGTGATTCAATGTTAATTTAGTAGGCAATTATTTTGAGTAAATGGAAGTTAAATATGTGACTTTTTACCTAATTTACTCTGGTTAATCTTAATTCCTAGCAAGTAATAGCTGTAACCACTAAAGATAAAGTGGCTTATGACACCACTTGTCTCACTACTACACATGCTGGCACAGTGATGGCAAACTAGAACTATCATCTCTTGGGAAAAGCAGAACTGAGACTTCAATGAAACATTCTGTTCCATCCTTGTAAAATACATCTTATTTTCTGAAAGGACTCTAGTATGCAGGCAGACAGTAGGATTAAATAAATTCATGGCTGCAAATTTAAGGAAATGATAAAAGACACATTTCAAAACACCAGATTTGTGATTCATGCCTGTTACTTCCTTAAAACATGGCCCACAATTTACCTTTCAAAAAAAATTTTCCTCTAACTCCATCTGTGACTAAGGTGACCTTATAGTTTATCGTCTAAACTGGAGCACTGTTGAGAGTGAAAGGGGCTATAAATAATAGGGCTGAGACAACAAGCATAAACCACACTGTCCCAGGAAAACTGGGAGAGAAAGCCACACTCTCCATGAAGCACACAATATTCCCTCAATATTCTAACAGTGTTTACTGCAGGTTCCACTTATTTGACATTCAGCCTATACTACAGGGTATTATTTATATTTTATATGTATGTCCTGTGGTCTTGACTTGGTTTATAATATCCTTTGAGCGCTGAGAGGATATATTTTGTTTGTTTCTCCATATCCTAAAGTAAATCTTACACAGATGATGCACTCAGTAGATACAATTAAAGGTAGTGCTGGAATAGAATTAGTGCTTAATTAATGTTTGTCAATAGAATCCATTGGATGATATCAGTAATAATAATGATTTCAGTTAGAAACATCTTGTACCTGTAAGACTTGCTTTTACTTAACTGTATGTAGCTTATTTCTACAAGATGATCAGGTCTTCAAGGGTAGAGGCTATGATTTCTGGCTCCACTGGATTTCTCCAAATGCTTAAGCTCATACTCAATAATATTACTAAGAAAAACAATTTAGAAACTGTGAAGGCACAAAGGTAAATAGAGCTTGCTCTGTGACTTCATGTCTTGTCTTATGTAGAAAAGGAAATAAATACACATTAAAAATGACTCACAAGAGTCAATGAAACCAAATAAATCCACCACCACCAAGTCAAATCCAACTAGTAGCAACCTTGTAGCACAGAGTAGAACTGCTTCCTAGTGTTTCAAAGGCTTTAGGGAAGCAGATTGCTACATCTTCCCGCAGAGTGACTCATGGGCTTGAACCATAGACCTTCTGGTTAGCAGCTCGATGCTTAACCACAGCACCACCATAGTTCCTCAATAGAGTCAATAAATCATATAAAATCTGTGGTACAAACAGAAAAAGTTATGAGAAGTGAAAATTGGAAGTTTGGAAAACTGTATTTGAGTAACTTGTATACCATTTGGGAGAGACCTACGTTTGATTCCAGATCTATGAATTAACAACTGTGTGATCTTAAGCTTTCAGAACCTCATTTATTCAGCTATAAAATGTGAATAATATTAAACTCTTGTCAAATAGTTGTTTTCAGGATTTAGTAAGTTACAGGTTTGGCACTCGATCAATTATTAGTGTTTTAATCATTATTGTCTTCAACATGCTCATCATTATCATATCAACATCTGTGATTTTGGAGCCTCTCTTCTTCATTATGCTTATCATTAAGTATGAAAATTAGTGAACCAAAAGTCTTATTGTGAATAATAGGTGAAATAACACATATTAAAATACCTAGTTGGGTTAAAATATTATATGAGTATTGATTGAAATATTATTGTCATTACTATGACATAGAGTGGAAATGCTGCAATTGTGTCCACAGGTATTTATACTTTGAAGAGATTGGGAAAACAAATGATTAAAAGAGGAGCTCTGGTGTTGTACTGGCTAAGGCATTTGAGTGCTAACCAGAAGGCTGGCTGTTCAAACCCACCAGCCACTCCTCCAAAGGAAGATTGGGCAACCTACTTCCAGAGTGACACTGCCTCTGAAACCCAAGGAAGGGTCGCTATGAATTGGGACCAACGCAACGGCAGTGAGGGTGTTGTTTGTTTTTTTTTGGGGGGGGTTAGTTTTCTCTAAAATACTTTGTTTTCCTCTATTCCTTTTCTATATTTCTTTCTAGGAATATGTAACTGAGTATACAGCAGAAAACTTCCAAATCTGAGGTTGCAACAGTAACAGATAAAGAAATATAGAATGTGAGCTTAAAGTGTGGGAGATATTTCATGTGGCCCTCAGACTGGAAGATTTTTCTTTTAGACAAAAGCCAGAAAGGTTTATGTGACCCTTACCATCATCATGCACATTTCAGAAAAGAAAGCATTCACTCTCATAGTGGAAAGTGAACATGAAGATGATGATTTACAGGATCCAGTTGTGCAAAAACTATGCTTTAACCAAAACGAAATATATATACTAAAGCTACAGATATAAGTTAAAATCTCTGCCCTCAAAGAGTGAATTTTGAGCAGATCCACATGAAGAGTTAGGTATGAGGAATTAGAATATCAATGCAAGCACAGAATCATTCAAAGACACACCAGCATGCAAAGCCACTTGAGCATAGAGAAAGATGAGCAACATAGAACTAAACCAAAAGTAAACTCACTGCTATTCACTGAGTTCTGACTCATAGTTACCCCCATCAGGTTTCCAAAGCTGTGAATCTTTGTGGAAGCAGGTTACCCCATCTTTCTTCTACAGAGCGGCTGGTGAGTTTGAACTGTTAACCTTCTAGTTAGCAGCCAAATGCCACCAGAGATCCTTAGTGTAGAACTAAGTGATAAAAAATGAGAATCTAGAGAGGATTTGTGCGACCAAATATTAAAGGACCTAATTTAATAAATGTCCAAAGTATAATTGGAATTTATATTAATTTGATGTTGTTCCATGTATGTGTAAGGGTAACTGAAGACTTTAAAAGTCATGAGAAAGGAGTGAAAATGGAAACAAAATCTTGTGGATTTTGAAATATTTAACCTATATTTTTTTAGGAGCACATAGGAAAGATATGTGCACATCTAGTGATTTATGACTGTTGCTCATATTTCCCTGTACATACTTGCTTTTCAGAGTTGCCAACTTTCCTTTTCAATTAATTAATTTCAATTAATTCTATATCAGAACCAGAAAGGTCTGGGCTAAAATTGTAACTCTACCTCTAATTTTGACCTTGAGTAAGTAACTTGGGTATGAAACCATAAACATAGTCTTTGACTGATGGTGGGGTTCTTCTGACAACTCCATCTTAAGTCTGTACTTACGTAAATTGAATACTAAAAAAAAAAAAAAAAAAATATTATTTTCTTTTATTATCATTATCTTTGTATAT
>NW_006921833.1:1281495-1292136 GCF_000298275.1 Orycteropus afer afer
GCCTTTACTTTCCATATTTGTACCAGAGGAAGAGTTGAAGAAAACAAAGAGAGATGTATGAAACACCTGGATTGGTAGAAGGTGAGGGCTAAAATGTGGATCACTAAGTAGGAGTGAAAAAAGAAAGGTCAATTAAATGGCAAACTAAATTTGCCATAATATCTGAGGTTGACTCAGTATTGCAATGAGAGCTAGATGTAATAAAACCACTACCTGGCTCTATAAATGTCACAACATGTGTTCACATTCAGTTCTTCAGATTCAGATACAGACAGCTTATATAGAAGAACTAAATGCGTTCAATTTTCTATGAATAATGATTTGGCCAAACTCACTGTGTTCCCCATTGACTAAGATCATCAACAAAGCACACAAGTATTTATTCTGTCATATTTTTTTATTATTGTTTTTAGCCATTAGAATGTAATTAATTGGGTTCAGTGAGAAGGAAAAAAAAAAAAATATATGTGCCAGGATATTTGTTCAACTACTAACTAGCAAAGGAAATTTGTTCTAATGATTTCCACTTCAGGGCATTGGTTTCTTCATTTGAACAATGTAGAATTGTAACAATCTGTTTCTCCCATATTTCTATTATTTTTCTTGTATAGCAGTCCTGAACTCATCTGTGTAGGACACACACACTTAAAAAAGATTTTGCCACTCAATCTGTAACTGCTGTTTCACAATACCTGAAACATTCTTCTGTTTTAATCTTGAATTAAGCAACTGAACGAATACTAATTTTTACTTTGGTTTGCTGTAAAATCCCCTGGAAAATACTTCCAACAGTCTAGAAAAAATTTTAATACTCAAACTTTTTAATTAGAGAAAATTCCTTGCAAATTTGAAAGCCTGGGAAACAAGGACATGAGACTGAACTGGTCAGTTGGTTCTTCATGTAGTTTGTAATTAGCTAGAAAATCTTTTAAGTGTCTACTTCTGTTGAAAATAATCATTTTTAAATTAGTCCTGTTTCTTAATTTAAAATCTATTCAGTTCTTTACTTTAAAACTGTTTCAATATCAGCCTTTCTCTGTGGTTGTTGTTTTTGTTATCAGCTCCAACTCATAGCGACCCTATGTAGAACAGAACAAAAAACTGCCCAGTCATGTGCCAGCCTCACAATCTTTGCTATACCTGGGCCCATCTTTGCTGCCACTGTGTCACTTCATCTCATTGAGGAACTTCCCCTTTTCATTGACCCTCCACTTTACCAAGCATGACATCTTTCTCCAGATAATTGTCCCTTCTGATAGCATGACCAAAGTAGGTGAGATGAAGTCTGGCCATTCTTGCTTCCAAGGAGCATTCTGGCTCCACTTCCTCCAGGACAGATTTATTTGTTCTTTTGGCAGTCCAAGGTACTTCCACTATTCTTTGCCAACACCACAACTCAAAAGCATCAATTTTTCTTTGGTCTTCCTTGTTCATTGTCCCGCTCTCACATGCATATTAGGTGATTGAAAATACCATGGCTTGGGTTAGGCACACCTTAGTCTTCAAGAAGACATCTTTGCTCTTCAGCACTTGAAAGGGGTCTTTTGCAGCAGATTTCCCCATTGTCTTGACTGCTTCCATTGGCGTTGATTGTGGTACCAAATAATACAAAATCTTTAACAACTTCAATCTTTTCTCCATTTATTGTGATACTACTTATTGGTTCAGTTGTGAGGATTTTACATTTTCTTTATGTTGAGTTGTAATTCACAATGCAGTCTGAAGTCTTTAATCTTGATCAGTAAGTGCTTCAAGTCATCTTCACTTTCAGTAAGCAAAGTTATGTCTTGTGCATAGTCTTCCTTAATTGTTAATGAGTTAACATTAATGAGTTAATGAGTCTTCCTCCAATCCTAATGCCATGTTCTTCTTCATATAGTCCAGCTTCTTGGATTATTTGTTCAGCATACAGACTGAATAAGTATGGTGAAAATATACAACACTGATGCACTCCATTCCTGATTCTAAACCATGCTGTATCCCTTGTTCTGTTTGAACAACACCTTCCTGGTCTATGTATAGGTTAGTCATGAGTACAATCAAGTGTTCTGGAATTCTCATTCTTATTAATCTTATCCATAATTTGTTATGATCCACACAATCAAATGCCTTTGCATAGTCAATAAAACACAAGTAAACATTTTTCTGGTATTCTTTGCTTTGAGCCAAGATCCATGTGACATCAGCAATGATATCCCTCATTCCAGGTCTTCTTCTGAATCCACCCTGCATTTCTGGAAATTCTCTTTCAATATACTGCTGCAACCATTTTTGAATTATCTTCAGTAAGATTTTATTTGCATGTGATATTAATGATATTTTCAATAATTTACACATTCTGTGCTAACACCTTTCTTTGAAATGGGTACAAACATGGATCTCTTCCAGTCAGTTGGCCAGGTAGCTGTCTTCCACATCTCCTGGCATAGCCAAGCACCTCCAGTGCAGCATCCATTTATTGAAACATATCAATGGGTTTTCCATCCATTCCTGGAGGCTTGTTTTTGCCAATTCCTTCAGGGCAGCTCAGACTTCCTCCCTCAACACCATTGGTTCTTGATCATATGCCACCTCTGAAATGGAGGAACATCAACAAATTCTTTTTGGTACAGTGACTCTGTGTATCCCTTCCATCTTCTTTTGATGCTTTCTGTATCACTCAATATGTTGCCCATAGAAATCTTTCAATATTGCAACCCAAGGCTTAATTTTTTTCTTCAGTTTTTCATCTTGAGAAATGATGAGTTTGTTCTTCCCTTCGGGTTTTCTAACTCCACATTTCATTGTAATAATTGACTTTGTCTTCTTGAGCTGCTCTTTGAAATCTTCTGTTCATCTCTTTCATCTTGCCATTTCTTCCATTTGTTTGTATTCTTCTTTCAAGGGCAAGTTTCAAAGGCTCTTCTAACATCCATTTTGATCTTTTCTTCCTTTCCTCTCTTTTTAATGACTTTTTGCTTACTTCATGGATGATGTTCTTGATGTCATCCCATATTTCCTCTGGTTTTTGGTCATTGGTGTTCAATGCATCAAATCTATTCTTTAGATGGTCTCTAAATTCAGGAGGGATGTGATCATGGTCATATTTTGGCTCTCATGGGCTTGTTTTAATTGTCTTCACTTCAACTTGAACTTGCATATGAGCAGTTCACGGTCTGTTTCACAGTCAGCTCCTGGCCTTGTTTTGACTGAAGATATAGAGCTTCTCCATCGTCTCTCTGAGGTATGAGGCTTTTATATTCTGAGAGTCATTATTGAGAATATGAACTCTCATTGTGCAGGCAGTTAATGTAGATATAGTAGAAAACCAAGCTACCATTGCATTGGCCCTGGACATATTTTCTGGAGATAATTTTTAAATATATACTTGTTAGCCTTGTGTCTCTAACACATCTTCAAAAAGTTGTTGTTATTTGGTGTTATTGAGTGAATTTTGACTCATAGCGACCCTGTGTAGAGCAGAACAAAACACTGATCCTGCACCACCCTCAAAATCATTGTCATGCTTGATCTTATCATCAGAGCCACTGTGTCAAACCATCTCATTGAAGGTTTACCCCCTTTTCATTGACACTCTACCAAGTATGATATCCTTCTCCAGGGTCAGTCTGTTATGACAGTATGACCAAAGCACAAGAGACGAAGTCTGGATATTCTTGCTTCTAAGCAGCAGTCCGGTTATACTTCCTCCAAGACAGATTTCAAAAAGCAGAGGGCAGGAGAAAAATCTAATTTATTGAGAAGTGGTTGTTTTGTCTTCATTTCGTACACAGTTCTAGACATTGAGATTCTTCTTTCTCTCCTCCCTACACACCAACAGTCACTGGTAAAAGAGATCACAGTTACCTGGTATTTCCTATTCCAAGTAATAAACTTAGCATGTAGTCTTTATTCTTCATCTTTAAAGCACTTGGTAAACATTAAATAATTAATCCCCACAACAATTTGGGAAGGCAGCATACATTATTATCACCATGACACAACTGGAGGCTCCTTGATTAAATGAATTGCCTGAGGCTACACATCAGGCTATTATCATAGCTGGAATTACTTGCTGCTTTCCATTCTCATTTTAAAACCTGACTAGGTCCTCTCCTTTCCTAATAAGAACTCAAGCCCATTTTCTGCATGATTTTCAGTGAAGCAACAGTGTGTTGCAAATATGATCTGTGTATTGGTGTTAATAATTTTGGACATGACAAAATCAATTTCAGTAACCAGTAACTCTATTAATAGATTTCATCTCAGTCTACTCTAATAGTGACCAAAGGATTTTGCCTTCAACTGGGGTCAGATGATAGCTGCCCAGGAAGGAAGTTATGGTATCATCAACAAGTTACTTAGGAGATCTGTGTTTGAAAAATCTTATTTTTAAAAATAGACTCTGTCATATATCATAATAGGTAGAATGGAGTTTTGGGAAAAGAAATGGATATCCACTAAGGAAATATTTGGCAAGATTTAAAAATGAAATCAGCATCTTCATTAGCATTTGATGAACACTGAGTCCTTGCTAAGAACTGTATGTGGCTTTGAATTAATCATAATATAAATCTCATGGGTGTAGGCAATATTCCTATTAATATTCACTTGTAAACAGCTGCAGTTGTACTTGTTAATAAAACTCTCAAATGAAGTGTGGATCATTCTTCCTATTCCTTGCACTCAGTACCTCAGAGCTTGTATAGCTACCAAGTTAAGAAACCCTACAATACAGAGCCATGCCCTGACACTTACGAAAGAATTAGTTGAATTTTGTCCTCATAATGTGTAGCTGATAAACAGCCCTTGGAGAGCTGAACTCACACTCCTGGACTGCTAATAGGCCAGCTAGATTCATTTGGTGTCGCTGAACATCTAAACAAATTAAGGTTAATTGGAATCAGGAATGGATCAACAACCTTCGTACTCAATCTGTTTAGCACTTCTCTTCAATTCATTACTTCTTTTTTCTGTTCATTTTAGTTCCTTGAACAACCAATGGACATATCTCTCTCTGTATATGCCTCTATTATAACAATAGCTCATTACACAATGTTCCGTAAATAATTATTTAGGCATAAGAGGGAAATCACAAGATAATCAATATCTGAGACACACCTAGCATCATTTTCATGTAGCCTTTCCAAATATGTCTCTATATGATCCTTCAAGACTTTTCATTTTCTTATTGTACATTTTTTTTTTTTGTAGAACATAGGTCTGAGTTCTAACTCATCTCAGAAGAAACAAAGCCAGAACACTCCTTCGAAGATAGGATGCTGTAACTTTGTCTTGCTTATTTTGGCCAAATCATAAGAAAAGACCAGTCCCTAGAAAAGGTCATCCTGTTTGGTGAAGTAGAAAAACAAAGCACAACACCCCCAAAAACCAAACCTACTGCCATTGAGTTGATTTCAATGCATAGTGACCCTCATAGGGTTTCCATAATATAAATCTCATGGGTGTAGGCAATAAACCAAGGCTGTAAATCTTTACAGAAGTAGATTGGCTCATCTTCCTCCTGCAGAGCACCTAGTGGGTTTGAACCACCCACCTTCTGGTTAGCAGACAAATGCTTTACCTACTGCATCACCAGAGCTCCTTTGGTAGAAGGTCAGTAAAAATGAGGGAAATCCTTGATGAGATGAATTGACCAAACAACACCTTATGCTCAAATATATGAAAGATCATGAAAATAGTTAAGGACTAGGCAATAAATGGAGAGAAGATTGAGGATGTCAAATAATTCACGTTGCTTGGTTCTACAATCAATGCCAATTGAAGCAGCCGTCAGGACATTAGACGACGTGTAGCATTGGGAAAGTCAACTGCAAAGGAACTGTTTCAAGTGCTGAGGAGCAAGGATGTCTCCTTGAGGACTAAGGTGTGCCTGACACAAGCCATGATATTTCCAATCGCCTGGTATGCATGTGAGAGCTGGACAATGAATAAGGAAGACCGAAGAAGAGTTGATGCTTTTGAGTTGTGGTGCTGGTGAAGAATGCTGAAAGTACCATGGACTGCTAAACGAACTAACAGATCTGTCCTGGAGGAAGTGCTCCTTGGAATTAAGAATGGCCAGACTTCGTCTCACCTATTTTGGTCATGTTGTCAGAAGGGACCATTCCTTGGAGAAGGATGTCATGCTTGGTAGGGTAGAGGGTCGACGAAAGAGGGGGAGGCCTTCAACGAGATGGATTGACACAGTGGCTGCGATGATGGGCTCAAGTATAGCAGGGATCGTGGAGCTGGCGTGGTATCGGGCAGTGTTTAGTTCTGCTGTGCATGGGGTCACTATGAGTCAGAAACGACTCGACGGCACCTAACAATAACAAGGCAACATTTTGTTCTATTATACATAAGGTCACCATGAATCAGAAGTGACGCCAGCTAACAACAAGGCCTGGGAAAGACCACAATATATTCACTGTCTAGCTCTCAGCCAGGGATTTCTATAAAATCCATTTTATAGAAAAAGTAAAGGAAGCATTAGAATAATAATACATGATCTTCTGCTTCATGATGTAATTATTTTGAACTATGCCATGCTACCTTCTTACTACTATTTTTAATAATGCAAAAACTATGCAACACACTGCTGTCAAGTCAGATCCGACTCATAGTGACCCCTCCTTGGGTTTCTGAGGCAGTATCACTAAGGAAGTCGGTTTCTCAACCTTCCTTCCGAGGAGTGGCTGGTGGGTTTGAACCTCCAACCTTCTGGTTAGCAGTCAAATGCCTTTGGCACTATGCCATCAGAGCTCCCAATATTAGCTAACATTTATTGAATAGTTACTGCATTGCAAGCAATGGTGAAGCACTTTATATGCATGACATTAATTAATTTTCATGTAGTTATTATTAGATGCTGTTGAGTTGATTTTGACTCATAGAGACCCCACGTACAAAAGAACAAAACATTGTCTGGTCCTGTGCCATCCTCGTAATTGTTGGCTATGTTTGATCCCATTGTTGCAGCCACTGTACCAATTCATCTCATTAAGATTCTCTCTCATTTTTGCTGACCCTCTACTTTCCAAGTGTGCTGTCCTTCTCCAGTAACTGGTCTTTCTTAATAACATGACTGGAGTATGTAAGACAAAGTTTTCCATCCTCTCTACTAAGGAGCATTCTGGCTTCACTTCTTTCAAGACAGATTTATTCATTCTCTGGCAGTCTGTGGTATATTCAGTATTCTTTGCCAACACCATAATTCAAAGGCATCAATTCTTTGGTCTTCCTTATTCATTGCCCAGCTTTTGCATGCACATGAAGTGTCAAGATATATTCCTACTCTATAAGAAGGGCATGTCCTTTATGGAATTAACTTGAGGGTTCCTAATACATATTCTACAACATATATTTAATAGAGAAAATATGTACATATTTGAAGAATCCATCTTCCACCAGCTACTACTCTGTACTAAAATCAACTTTCAGAGGCAGCCCCTTGATTTAGGAAAAAAGAATGTTTTCCATTCAGACCTTGGGGATAAGGAAGAGTGAACAGAGAATCTCACCAATTCAATATATGTTCCTGATATCTCAGATTTGTTTTTTAAAACATGTATATAAGGGTGAAAATTATATTATTAACTTTATAACTGTAATTGCCTAAATCTTGAGGTGAATATGATTCAGTGCATCTTTTTGGCAGATAAAAGACAAGTTTGTAAAACCATACATATTTTACAAATGGGTACTGGGCTCCATACATATTCAAGACTTTCCTCTACAGTGACACGCTGTGCTTTCTTGTTCTGTAACCAGAACAATAGTTCATTTTTTTTTTTTAAGTAATAATCTGTTAAAGTAATGAATTCAGAAATATAGAATGGCCTTAAGGTTTTTTAAATAGCTCTATTGAGGTCAATTGGCATACAATAAACTGAATATATTAAATTGCATTATTAATAAGTTTGGCATATGTATACACCTGTAAAAGTATCACTGCAATCAAGAGAATGAGCATATCCACTATGCCCCAAAATTTCCTCATGCCCTTTTGCCATCTTTCCATTCCTCCTCTTTCCAACAAGGAAAGAAAACCATCCCTAAGAAACCACTGATTTGCTTTCTGTCATTACACATTAGTTGTATTTCAAGAATTTCATATAAATTGATGTTTGGGCATACAATACTCTATGATTCTACATGATTGTATGTTATTTATGCTTGATATAAATTTTATCTAACTAGAATCATAGAGCATGAACATGTACAGGTATTCCCCACTTTTTGAAAATTCACTTTAAGCTACTTTGCTTTTAAAAAAGATCTACATTACTACCTGTTTTGGCTACCTAAAGAAATGCAAAGAGGATTTACACTTTTCAAAAAAAAAAAAAAAAAAGGTGAAAAGTGAAACTAGCATTTGGCATTTGTTTTGCAGCCTTTAAAGAGGCAGTGAGCACCCCAGCAACAGGAGTGGTGGTATGTCACCAAGCTCCTTCCCCAGTAACTACACTCAGTATCTGAGAACCAAGCCACTGTATCTTTCAATTGTGTCTGTGAACTCTGTATGTCAGTGTTATTTTAGGGGTTATTTGATATAAGATTTGGTAGATTATTTTCTGGGGTATGGGAACTCTCAGAAATTTTTACCATACAATTAGTGGTAATTTAGGGGACATCAAACTCAATTGGCATAACATATTACAAAAAACATAGTTCTATATCCTATATTGGGAGCTCCGGTAGCATAGTGCCTAAGGCACTTGACTGCTAACCAGAAGACCAGCGGTTCAAACCCACTAGCCACTCCTCGGAAGGAAGGTTGGGCAATCTACTTCCATAGTGGTAGTGCCTCAGAAACCCAAGGAGGGGTCGGTATGAGTCGGGGCCAACTCGACGGCATATAACAACAACAACAACAACACATCCTATATTCAGTAGGAAGATTGGGCAATCTACTTCTGTAGTGATACTGCCTTGGAAAATCAAGGAGGGGTTGCTATGAGTTGGATCTGACTCGATATTAGAGTAGCAACTAGGCTCTTAAAAGCTTGCAAGTGGCCATTTAGATGCAACAATGGGTCTCTCCTTGTCCAGAGCAGAGAAGAATGAAGAAGACTAAAGAGTCATGGAAACAAATTGTCCAACGGACTAGCAGACCATGTGATCCTCAGTTTATATGACCATAAGACTAAAAGAATTAGATGGTGCCTGGCTACCACTGTCAACTGTTCAGAAAGGGTTCAGAGTAGGAGATCCTGGATAGAGTGGAAGAACGATATGGAACAAAACTCAAAATGATTAAATAAGACGTGGTTCACCAGTCTGATAGAGCCTGGTGAGACTCTCAAAACTGTGGCCTCTAGTTTCCCTTCAGGTATGGAACTAAACTCACTCTTGTGGTGTCCAGCCAAACAATGGACAGGCATATAGGGTGAACATTTTCATTAGGTAGATACACTCCTTAGAGTGATCAATCAATCAATCCTAGGAGAACATAAGGGTATGTTTGCACAGGGATATAGCTAAGGGAGCATTGGAAGGGACATAGGAAAGAGATAACTATGGGGAGGAAGTGGGAAGAGAGCTGTTACATTGTGGGGAAGTGCAGTCAATGCCATGAAACAAAACGTGTATGAATTGCTGTACGGATAGGGAAAATGAATTTGCTCTGTAACCTTTCACCCAAATTACAATAAAAAAAATTTTTAAGTAGTAAAATAAAATAAAAAATGGGAAAAAAATAATGGTAATTGCTTCTTTGCTTTATGTCATTTTGGCTTATACAATGTTTCATGTTGTTGTTGTTGTTAGATGCCGTAGAGTCGTTTCCGACTCATAGCGACCCCATGCACAGCAGAATGAAACACTGCCCAATCCCACACCAGCTCCATGATCCCTGCTATACTTGAGCTCATCATTGCAGCCACTATGTCAATTAATCTCGTTAAAGACCTCCCCCTCCTTCGTCAACCCTCCACCCTATCAAGTATGTCATCATACATCTCCAAGGAATGATCCCTTCTGACAACATGACAAAAATAGGTGAGATGCGTCTGGCCATTCTCGCTTCCAAGGAGCATTTCAGGTGCACTTCCTCCAGAACAGATCTGTTAGTTCTTTTAGCAGCCCATGGTACTTTCAGCATTCCTCGTCAGCACCACAACTAAAAAGCATCAACTCTTTTTCGGTCTTCCTTATTCATTGTCCAGCTCTCACATGCATACGAGGTGATTGGAAATATCATGGCTTCTGTCAGGCAGACCTTAGTCCTCAAGGAGACATCCTTTCTTCTCAGCACTTGAATGAGTTCCTTCTCGGTTGACTTTCCCAATGCCACACATTGTCTAATGTCCTGACTGCTGCTTCCATTGGCATCGATTGTAGAACCAAGCAACGTGAATTCTTTGACAACCTCAATCATCACTCCATTTACTGTGATGCTGCTCATTGGTCCAGTTGTGAGGATTTTTGTTTTCTTTATATTGAGACGTAATCCACACTGTATACTGTATTCTTCAACCTTCATCAGTAAGTTCCTCAAGTCAGCCTCACTTTCAGCAAGCAAAGTTGTATTGTCTGCATATCTCAGGTTGTTAATGATTCTTCCTCCAATCCTGATGCCAAGTTTTTCTTCATTTAGTCCAGCTTCTCAGATTATTTGCTCAGCATATAGATTGAATAAGTATGGGGAAAGGATACAAC
>NW_006921833.1:1294374-1299933 GCF_000298275.1 Orycteropus afer afer
TCCTTGAAAGGAAGATTGGGTAATCTACTTCCATAAACATACTGCCTTGGAAACCTAAAAAGGATCACTATGAGTCACAATCAACTCGAAAACAGTGGGGAAAAAAAAAAACTTACATATATCTTATGGCACCAAGTCTATAAACTTTCTTAATGTAGTTCAATTCTATTCTGACTAACAGATACTAACTGCAGTATCAGTTCTTAGTCTAACCCCTGGAGTTAGGTTAGATCTCACATGTTAAGGGACACAGTACTCCAGATTGTCAATTATGTCTAAAATTTTAAACACCAGCTGCAACTTTGAGGCTTCCCAGGACCACCCTCACTTCTGACCAACTGTTTATAAGTTTGGAGGTTCCCACCTAACCCTCAGGATACCAGCTGTAAACTCAAAGACCTCCAGGAAACATGTACTTCTGACAAACTGGCTACATATTTCGAGGTTCTTACTAACTCCTTCAAGACAATACACACAAGCTCAATTTAGGAGTTCCCACTACCCTATCAGTTTCAATAATTTACTCAAATGATTTATAAAACTCAAGAAAGTGTTATATTTATGACTATAGTTTATCATAAAATAATAAACATCTGTGTCCAGAGTTTTTACTGAAGCTCCATTACATAAGGGAGCTCTGGTACCATAGTGCCCAAGTTAACTAGAAGGTTGGTGGTTCAAACCTACCAGGCACTCCATGGAAGGAAGATGGGATGATCTACTTCCCTAAGGTTTTACTGCCTCAGAATCCCAGTGGAGGTTGCTATGAGTCAGAAACGACTCGATGGCATTGAGTGTAGTTTGGTTTTGGTTCATTACATAGGTGTGATTGATTGAATCACTGATTATGTGATTGAATTAGATCTTTAGCCTGCCCTCCCAGGAAGTCTGTCTGATAAACGGAAGTATGTTGGTCAGTAAATCATAACATTGAACATCTGATAGTGAATATCTAAGAATGATAACATCAGCAAATTACACATTCCAACACTGTATGTAGTACATACTACTAACAATAAAATTTTAAAAAAAAAAGACAATCATAAGTGCAGTTCATTTTAACTTGAATACATCATAAGTGAGGGACTACACGCAGGTCTTTGCATGTGCATTATTTTTATTTCTCTTGGATAAACACCTGAATACCTAACAGTGTAATGTCAGGACCATATAGTAAGTATATATTTAATTTTTTTAAGAAACTGCTTCATTGTTGTACCATACCATGTTCCTACTAACAGTGTATAATAGTTCTAGTTAACTTCACATCCTCACTTATATTTGGAAGTCAGTCTATTTTAATTTTATATTAATCTAATTCTCATAAGCATGCAGGAATTTCACATTATGGTTTCAATTTGCATTTCTTTTATTGAAAAGAAAAAAAATTGGTTTAAGCATCAATTGAGTTAGCAGGGTTTATTGAGTGGGAAATTATTCATGAACAGAGGTACCCAAATTGAAAATGGTGAGGGGTTTGAGCCTACACAATTAATTTTAAAGATTAGATGAGTAGGTATATTTCCCTGTACTTTGATTGATTAGTCATATTTAATTTTCCTTTTGTTTCATGAAAGTTGGTTACTGAATACTAAGTTGCTCACCCTGATTGGATGAGTGCTGCAAATTCACGCCAGAAAGTATTGGTAGGGGAGCTCTGGTAGCATAATGTCTAAGGCACTTGACAGCTAACCAGAAGGCTGGCGGTTCAAACCCATCAGTCACTCCTCGGAAGGAAGATGGGGCAATCTACTTCAGTAGTGATACTGCCTCGAAAACCCAAGGAGTGTCGCTATGAGTCAGGTCTGACTCGATGGCACATAACAACAACAACAACAACAAAGTATTGGTAACTCACTGTAACTCAGGTTGATAAGGTAAACTTGCATAAGTTTCTGTTCTGGGAAAAGTTGTTGCTTCTTATAAATGGCCTTGTGACTAAATTTTATTTTGCTCTTGGTCCTGGGAAACCATTTTAACTCTTGCTTTTACAAAAATATTCAACATCATAATGCACTATAATGATTAATGATGTTGATCATTTCATGCAATTATTTTCCATCTGCTTACTTGATGCATTATTGGTTCAAATATTCTGCACATGTTTAATCAGGTGGTTAATTGTAGATTTTCATATACACCCTTTATTAAAATGAAGAAGTTGTCTTCTATTTATGAAATGCTGAGGGTTTTTATCAGGAATAAATGTCAACTGTTTCCTCATTCTTAGTCTAATTATTTATGTCATCTCTAGATCAAATTTGATTCATCGAATTTTCTTCTCATTAGGGGTTGTGTTTACTTGCTTTTTTTGCATGTGTGGCATTTTTTGATTGGAGGCCATAAATTATGAGTTATATATTTATGGATGCTGGATAGTTTGTATTCCTATAAAATTCTTGAGCTTTGCTCTGAGAACCTTCTCAGTTACTTGTAAACAATCTAATCTTTCTGGGTCTTATTTTAAGCTTTGTTTTGCAGCACCAGTCCATTGTTTCATCTAGGGTTAAATTTTCTCCACTAGTGATGCAGGAGCCATCTTGGTAAGTGATCCAATGTCCTGTGAACAGTGTAGGATTACTCAACGTGCAAGGTAAGTATGGGTTTACTTTTGCTTACTTACTAATATGTATGAACAATTTCACATTTTACCACCTGAAAGATTCAGCATCTAGATACGGCTGCATCTATCTCTGTCCCAATCCCATAGCACCTGTGGTAGTTAAGGTTGTTGTCAATTTGGCTGGGCTTGGTTGAGTGGCCAGGCAGCTGGATGCAGTTATTCCCCATGGTGAGACTGGCAATTAATTCCATGGTGGACTCTACTGGAGCAGCTGAGTAGCTGCTTTAGGAATGGGTCTGCTTCCAGTATATAAGAAGCAGCTTTGAGGAAGGTCTCTAGCTTTTTGGCATACTTGAATACTGCAGGTAGACAAGTTTTCATCAGTAGCCTGCCATGCTCTGCCAATCTTGATACTTTCAATGGACTTGAATTAATGGCCTGCCATATGGTTTGGTAACATCAGGACTGTGCTTATTTACTTGTCGACCTTGGATTGGTCAGCCTCAGCAGCCAGCAGCTACCTGAGTGAAGAAAGCCTCCAGCTTCAGTGGGCTGGGAGCCAGAGGCAGAGTTGATGCCCAAGGTCAAGAGGATTTCATCCAGCACCTAGAGCCCAGCACTTTGAACTCGGACTTCTAGTCTCCATAATTGTAAAAGAATAAACTCCTGATTGTTAAAGCATTCCATTTGTGGCATTTCTGTTAGAGTGGCACTAGGTAACCAAAACAGCACCTCCTTATATAATCAAAGCCTCTTTTGGAATTTACAATCCCTGACAGGGACAGAGCACCCAGTAAGTAAGGTAAACACAGGCTTACTTATACTTCACAAATAAGTCCGTGTTTACCTTGCTTAGTGCATAATCTGCCCCTGCCTGTGAATTCCAACATATTTCACTTTAGCTTTTAGGAATAGCATTGTCCTCACCAGTGTAAGCTCCAGGTAGTGTTTCAGGTGGCTCTTTTTAGGCCGTAACTAATTTCCTCACACACATGTGCAGATCAGAACTCAACAGAGAACTCCAGTGGCACCTTCTGCAGAGCTTTGGGGTTGTTTCTTGGGTATCTCGCTCCTCCCTAGTATTGTTTTAGCTACTTTGGCTTTCTTACAACTTCAGGGCTATGTCCTGTGCTGTCCTTTTCTGCTGAAACTTGCTCCAGTATGCTGGAGTAAGCAAAGGGCTCTCACATCATTTGCTTCCCATCTCTAATTGCCTAACTTCCAGTTTCTTGAGAACTGTTGTGCCATAATGCTTGTCTTTTTTTAAGTTGTTTCAGGTTGTTGTTGTTGTTGTTAGGTGTCATTGAGTTGTCTCAGACTCATAATGACCCTATGCACAGCAAAACGATACACCACCCGGTCCTGTTTCAGCTCCACAATCCTTGCTGTACTTGAGCCCATCACCGCAGCCACTATGTCAATCAATGTAGTTGAGGGCCTTCCCCTCTTCCGTCAACCCTCCCACCTTGCCAAGCATGACATCTTTCTCCAGGAAATAGTCCCTTCTGATAACATGACCAAAGTAGGTGAGATGAAGTCTGACCATTCTCACTTCCAAGGAGCATTATGACTACACTTTCTTCAGGACAGATGTGTTAGTTCTTTTAGCAGTCCATGGTAGTCTCAGCATTCTTCACCAGCACCGCAATTCAAATGCAACAATTCTTCTTCTTTGGTCTTCCTTATTCATTGTCCAGGTCTCACACGCATATAAGGCAAATGAAAATATCATGGCTTGTGTCAGACGGACCTTAGTCTTCAATGAGATAACTTTGCTCCTCAACACTTGAAAGAGGTCCTTTGCAGCCAACTTGCCCAGTGTTATATGTCATCTGATGTCTTGACTTCTCCTTCCGTTGGTGTCAATTGTAGAACCAAGCAATGTGAAGTGTTTGACAACTTCAATCTTTTCTCCATTTATCATGATGCTGCTTATAGGTTCAGTTGTGAGGATTTTTATTTTCTTTATATTGAGAGGTAATCCATACTGCGGACTGTATTCTTCAATATTCAGCAGGTAGTGCTTCAGGTCATCCTCACTTTCAGCAAGCAAAAAATTGTGTCATCAGCATATCACAGGTTGTTAATGATTTTTCCTCCAATCCTGGTCCCACATTCTTCTCATATAATCCAGTTTCTTGGATTATTTGCTCATCATATAGATTGAATAACTATGGTGAAAGTATATAACTCTGATGCACTCTGTTCTTGATTTTAAACCATGCAGTGTTACCTTGTTCTGTTCAAATGACAGCCTCCTGGTCTAAGTACAGGTTTCTCATGAGCACAATTCAGTGTTCTGGTATTCCCATTCTTCTCAATGTTATCCACAATTTGTTATGATCCACTCAATCAAATGTTTTTGCATAGTCAATAAAACACAAGTAAACATCTTTCTGGTGTTCTTTGCTTTGAGCCAAAATTCATCTGACATCAGCAATGATATCCCTTGTTCCACCTCCTCTTCTGAGTCCAGCTCACACCTCTGGAAGTTCTCTGTCAATATACTGCTGCAACTGTTTTTGAATTATCTTCAATAAGATTTTACTTTCATGTGTTATTAATGATATTCTTTAATAATTCCCATATTCTGTGGGATCACCATTCTTTGAAATGAGTACAAATATGGATCTCTTCCAGTCAGTTGGCCAGGTAGCTATCTTCCAAATCTCTTGGCATAACCAAGTGAGCACCTCCAGTAGGGCATTGTTTGTTGAAACATCTCAATGGGTATTCCATCAATTTCTGAAGACTTGTTCTTTGCCAATTCCTTCAGTGAAGCTTCCACTTCTTCCTTCAGTACCATTGGTCCTTCTGAAATAGATGAAGATCTATCTACAAGTTCTTTTTGGTATAGTGACTCTGTGTATTCCTTCTATCTTCTTCTTCTTCTCCTTTTTTTTTTTTTTTTTTCTGTGATTTGGGTGAAATTTTACAGAGCAAATTCACTTTCCATATAGCAGTTCACATACACTTTGTCTCATGATATTGACTAA
>NW_006921833.1:1300267-1302781 GCF_000298275.1 Orycteropus afer afer
CCAAATGATTTTGAATTTTTTTCCCCATTGTTCTCCCTCTCTATCCAGGATCTCCTACATAGATCCCTCTCCGAGTTGTCGACAGTGGTAGCTGAGTACTTTCTAGTTCTTTTGGTCTCATAGTCATATAGGCTGAGGACTGCATGGTGTACCAGTCGCTTGGACAAATTGTTTCCATGAATCTTTGGTTTTCTTCATTCTTCTATGCTGTGTACAAGGAAAGACCCTTCGTTGCATCTACATGGCTGCTTGCAAGCTTTTAAGATCCCAGTCGCTACACGCCAAAGTAGGAGGTGGAACAAAGTTTTGTGTAGTTTTTTTTTATGCCAATTGACCTTGATGTCCCCTGTGACAATGGTCCCGAGCCCACAGATTTGACGACTCATTCCTTCTGCATAGCTGGCTATAACCAAGAAGTGACTACAAACTTGTCCCTTGTCAGCTCTACTATACACCTGGGAATTCTTACAGAACATACAAATATACTTGTAGAAACATAGTCTGCCAACCCTATACATGGTCTTGGGTACACTCCCCACTACATAGACATACTTAATATTTCAGCCTGTCCACCCATCTATCCCCCCATATATTCATGTTTGCCTTCATTGACAATGAAGCACTATACATGCAAAAGAGTTCATCTTTGTTGTCTTCACCTCTCATGTACCTCTCTATGTCTTCCTCTTCCTCAATGCCACCATGCTGATCATTCACATTGGTACATTGCCCTTCTCTTCAATCAAATCAATACTTATCTGTACCTATCTAACAGTATTCCTTCCCCTCCCCTGGTAATCAACAAAGAAAATTTCCTTCCATATATAAGCCTTTCCCTGAGTTTTTAACATAATGGGCTAATACAATATTTGTACTTCTGTGATTGACTTATTTCACTCAGCATAATGCCCTCCAAGTTCATCCATGTTACGCGGTGTCTTACAGATTCTACATTATCCTTTAGGGTTGTATAGTATTCCATTGTATGTATGTACCATAGTTTGGTTATCCATTCCTCAGTCTATATACACCTAGGTTGTTTCCATCTTTTTGCTATTGTAGATAGTGTTGTGATGAACAAAGGTGTGCATACATCTGTTCTTGTCATGGCTCTCACTTCTTTAGGATATATACCTAGTAATAGTTTTGCTGGGTCAAATGGTATTTCTAATTCCAAATTTTTAAGGAATTGCCATACTGCTTTCCATAGTGGTTGTAACATTTGATAGTCCCACCAGCAGTATATGAGAGTCCCAATCTCCCCATCCTGGCCAGCATTTGTTCTTTTCTGTCCTGTTGAACTTTGCTACTAGTGCTGGGGCCAGATGGTATCTCATTGTTGTTTTGATTTGCATCTCTCTAATGGCTAAAGAGTGTGAGCATTTCTTCATATGTTTACTGACCCCCTGAATATCCTCTTTGGTGAAGTGTCTATTCATGTCTTCTGCCAATTTTTTAATTAGATTATTTGCCTTTTTGTTATTGAAGTGTTGGAGTTTTCTATAAATTCTAGAGATAAGTCCTTTGTCAGGTATGTTATTGCCAAATATTTTTTCCCAACCTGTAGGTTCTTTTTTGATTCTTTTGGAGAAGGCTTTGGAATCACATAAAAATTTAATTGTTAGAAGGTCCCATTCATCTAGTTTCTCTTCTGCTGTTTGTGCATTTTGAGTTATGCTTGATAGTTTATTTATGTTATATATCAAGGCCCCTAAGTTTTCCCCTAGTTTTTCCTTGGGGAACTTTATAATTTGAGGTTTCACATTGAAATCTTTGATCCATCTGGAGTTCGTTTTTTTGTGTGGTGTGAGGTACAGATCTTGTTTCATTTTTCTGCAAATGGATATCCAGTTTTGTCAGCACCATTTATTAAATAAACATTCTATTCCCCATTTAATGGATTTTGGCCCTTTGTCAAAGATCAGCTGACCATAGGTCGATGGATCTATTTCTAGGTTCTCAATTCTATTCCATTGGTCTATGTGTCTGTCATTGTACCAATACCAGGCAGTTTTCACTACTGTGACTGTATTGTAGGCTTTAAGAACCAGCAGTGTGAGACCTCCTACTTTGTTCTTCTTCTTCCACAGGCCTTTGGTTATCTGAGGTCTCTTTCCTTTCCACATAAAGTTAGTAATTGGTTTTTCCATATCCTTGAAAAATGTTGATGGGATCTGGATTGGGATTGAATTGAATGTATAGATTGCTTTGAGTAGAACTGACATTTTCACAACGTTCAATCTTCTTATCCATGAGCATGATACGTTTGTCCATTTATGTAGATCTCTTATGGTTTCTTGTAGTTTTTTTATTGTTTTCTTTGTACAGGTCTTTTGTGTCCCTGGTAAGATTTATTCCCTAGTATTTTATTCTTTTGTTGGCTATTGTAAATGATATTGATTTCCTTATTTCTTTTTCAGCAATCTCTTTGCTGGTGTAGAAGAATCCAACTGATTTTTGGATGTTGATCTTGTGTCCTGCCACGATGCTAAAGTCCTCAATTAGTTCCAGTAG
>NW_006921833.1:1304562-1306195 GCF_000298275.1 Orycteropus afer afer
GACTGTGGAGTCATCTATTTGACTTTTAAACTATTTTAAAGTCTGATTTATGTATTTTGGGGCACTTTTATTGGTTCCATCAATATTTATTATGATTAAATCTTCCTGTTCAATTGATTGTTTAATCATTATATAATGTTCTTCCTTGTCTCATATGGTGGCTTTTGTCTTAATGTAAATTTGAACCAAAATTAATATTACCACTCCTGCTCTTTTAAGGTTGCCATTTGCTTGGTATATCTTTTTCCAACCTTTGATTTTTACTTCATTTTTGTCTTTGTCTCTAAAGTGTGTCTCCTGTAGATAGCATATTGATGGGTTTTGTTTTCTTATCCAATCTGCAACTCTCCGTCTCTTGAGTGTTGCATTTAATCCATTAACATTCACTGTAATTTTCAACAAGTATGAATTTGTTGCTGTCATTTTGTTGTGTTTTATCATGGTGTTCTGGGTTTCTTTGTTCCATATTATTTTCTGTGCTGAGCACATTATGTTTATGAATTGTGTTAACATTTTCTTTGTTGCTGTTGTTTTAGTATTTGCTCAATATTTATGCTCATCCTTTTTTTTATTGTGATGTGATGGTTTATCATTTTTCTTTGAGGTTACCCTGTGGTTTATAATTTCTCCCTGAGTTTAGAATAGTCCATTTTATCTTACAACTCTCTTGACTTCCTTATCATTTAGAAGTTCTGTAACTACACAGTATTTTCTCTCTTTTTGGTTTGTAGTTGTCCTCATTTGCCAATTGATATGTCTGCTTCCCTGTTTACAATCTTATATGCTCATTTTACTTTGGATATGTCCATAGCTCTGGTTTCTGGGTTATGTCATCTTTTATATTAATGGTCAGTTGTAGTTTGCTGCTTTCAGTTCTCTTTTCAAAGTACTTCATTTAGTATCTCTTGTAAGGTTGGTCTGGTTTTAACAAATTCACTTAATTCTACTTATCTGGAAATCTCCTAATTTCACCATCATATTTGAGGGATAATTTTTCCTGGTGTATAATTCTTGGTTGAAAACTTTTCTCTTTCAGGGTTTTATATACATCACCCCATTGCCTTCTCACTTGCATTGTTTCTGCTGAGAAATCGATCTTATTCTTACTGGTTGTCCTTTGTAAGTAACTTTGGTTTTCTTTTGGGATTTATCCTCTTTGGGGTTCTTTGGACTTCCTGAATGGATATATTCTCATCTTTCATCATAACAGGGAAGTTCTCTTCCAACAGATCTTGGACAATTTTCTCAGTGGTTTTATTTTTATCTTCCTGTTGTGGAATTCCAATGTCATGTAGGTTATTTCTTTTGATGGTATCCCACATGAACTTTAGGCTTTCTTCATTTTGTTTTGATCTTTTTTCTGACTGATCCCTTTTCAAAGAAGTATTCAGGTATTTGTCCTCAATCTCATTAATTCTGTCTTCCAATACATCAGTTCTACTCCTTTGCCCCTTCAATGAGTTATCTATTTCTGAAAATTTAGTATTAATCTTTTGGATTTCTATTCATAGATTTTGAATCATCTCTAAGTTTTTATTTATTTTGTCATTTTGTTCTTGTATTTTCTTCTGAAATTCTTGTAGGGTTTTGTCTGTGTTTTCCTTAATTTTGTCAGTGTTTTCCTTGATCTGTC
>NW_006921833.1:1306965-1310933 GCF_000298275.1 Orycteropus afer afer
CTGCCAGCCTTGAAGGTTGGTGGAAGTGAGGGATGGCCCCACCTCCATTCACCAAGAGGGTATGGGGTATAGGAGTAACAAGGGGAATGTCAAACCCTTCCTATTGTCAGCATCCAGAATGTCCTTGTGGTTCCTGGCAAGAGGAGCAGATTCCAGTCCCTGGAATCTGGGAGAACGCTGTCACTTTAAATATCCAAAATGGTTAAACTGCTTGTGAACATTCAACATGGCTGCACCCTCCGCATAGGCAAAAGTTCACAGCTCAGCCCACCTTTCTCTTTGCTGCTTTCCCTTTTATTCACCATCCACCAAAGTAGTTCTCCATGCAGACCCTGGCTAGCAGGGCTGATGTTTAGGTTAATTCTTAGGTCCTAACACCACTCAGCAATATCCAAGCTGTCTGTGCTTTCAAGATCGCTGCCAGACTGCAGTTCCATATGTCTCCTTTTTGGTATTTTCATGCAAATTCTTTTACTAGTTGGAGTTTAGGCTACTTCTATATTGTTCCCTTCAAAGCTCAAGGGTCCAGGATTATATTCTGTATCTGTGTTAATTGGATCCTCAGTTCTTTGTTGAAGATGGTCTGTGAAGTCTTTCTGCCTATTCTGCCATCTTACTGGCACTCATCTTATCCTTCCATCTTCTTTTGATGGTTCCTGCATCATTCAATATTTTGCCCATAGAATCTTTCAATATTGCAACTTGACGCTTAAAGTTTTTCCTCAGTTATTTCAGTTTAAGAAATGCTGAGTGTATTCTTTCCTTTTGGTTTTCTAAAACCAGGTCTTTACACATTTCATAATAGTAATTGGCTTTGTCTGTTTGACTTTCTCTTTGAAATCCTCTGTTCAGCTCTTCTATCTTGCATTTCTTCCATTTGCTTTAGCCATCTCTGCTCAAGGACAAGTTTCAGAGTCTCTTCTGACAACCATTTTGGTCTTCTCTTCTTTTCTCATCTTTTTAATGACCTCTTGGTTTCTTCATGGATGACTTTTCTGATGTCATCCCATAACTCCTCCAGTTTTCATTCACCGGTGTTCAATGAACCAAATCTATTCCTTAAATGATCTCTAAATTCAGGAGGGATATATTCAAGGTCATGTTTTGGCTCTCATGGATTTCTTTTAATTATCTTCAACTTCAAGTTGAACTTGTATATGAGCAACTGCTGTTCCACAGTCAGCTCCTGGCCTTGTTTTGGCTGAAGATATTGAGCTTCTCCATCACCTCTTTCCACAGATGTAGTCAATCTGATTCCTGTGTACTCCATCTGGTGAAGTCCACATGCATAGCTGCCATTTGTGTTGTTGAAAAAAGGTATTTGCAATGAATAAGTCATTGGTATTGCAAAATTCTATCATGCAATCTCAAGAGTTATTTCTTTTACCAAGGCTAAATTTTCCAACTACTGGTGATTCTTCTTTATTTCCAACTTTTGCATTCCAGTCACCAGTGATAAGTAACACATCTTGATTGCATATTTGGTCAATTGCAGACTGCAGAAGTTGACAGAAATGTTCAATCGCCTCATGTTTGGCTTTGGTGGTTGGGGCATAAATTTGAATAATAGTCATATTAACTGGTCTTCCATGTAGGTGGATGGATATTATCCTATCACTGATAGTATTGTATTTCAGGACAGATCTTGAAACATCCTTTGTGATGATGAATGCCACACCATTCATCTTCAAATTTTCATTCCTGGCATAGCAGATCATATGGTTATCTGATTCAAAATGGCCAAAACTGCTCCATTTCAGCTCACTGATGCCTAGGATATCAACCTTTATGCATTCTATTTCATTTTTACAACTTTTAAATTTCCTAGGTTCATACTTCATACATTCCATATTCCACTTATTAATGGTCGTTTGTAGCTCTTTCTCCTCAATTTGAGTGGTGCCATGTCAACAAACAGAGGTCTTAAAAGCTTTACTTTATCCGTATTAGTAAGGTTGGTTCTACTCTGATGATGCAGCTCTTTCCCTGTCCTATTTTGAGAGCCTTCTGACCTAAGGGGCTCATGCTCCTGCACTGTATTGGACAATGTTTCCAGGCTATTCATAAAGTTGCCCAGTAATGTATCTGACAGTGTTTCTCTGCTATTCATAAGGGTTTCCCTGGCCAATTCTTTGAGAAGTGGAGGACCTCTTCCTTCTTCCTAGCCTCTCTCAGTCTGTAAGCTATGTTGCAACTTGTGCACCCTATGCAACCCTTCTGGAGTTTGAAACACTGATGGCATAGACTCAAGTCTCACAGCAACATGCAAGCCACCACAGTATAACAAAATGACAGACAAGTTTGTCTCCCTTAGCTGCTAAAAACCTCTCTGCCCTCCTCTTACCTGGATCCCTGCCACTGCTGCTTGGTCAGCCCTGTTTCAGGTAGGATACTAATTTTGATCTCCCCACCTAAATTCCTTTTAAACTTTTCAAATCAGTTTACAATCTTGTTCTTTAATTGTAAATCCAATAAATATTTTAAATTACTTTAAATTAGATTGCCCAAACTTCCTTCCAAAACTTACATTAAAATTGGCTTTTAATTAATATTTAGCTCAATTTATGAATATACTTAACTTCTTTAACACATTTAATCTGCATTTTAATTTTAAATTCAAGTTTTTCTGAGTAATACAATTGTCTGACTGAGATTTCTAAATGCATCCTTTGGCATATTGGTGCTGTCCAGGGACTACAAAATGTATTGAGGTCCTCATTTTTGGGGATGGTTGGATGAGGAACTTGGGTGCCTGGACCGTTTGTGTCTATGTGTGGAAAAAATGAAAAAGATTGGTTAAAAACTCCTCTTTACAACCAAAATTTCACAAATTCTTAAGTAGTTCTTTAGTATCTAATAAATTATGGAGGCATACCCCAGAGATACTACGGTTTCAGTTTCAGACCACTGTAATACAGAAAATATTGCAAAAAGCGAGTGTCACAAATTTTTGGTTTCCCGGTGTGTATAAAAGCTATGTTTACACTACATGGTAGCCTATGAAGTAGGCAAAAGCATTATGAAAAAGGTTTAAATATTTTGAGAATTACAAAAATGTGACCAGAGACATGTAATCAGCACATGCCATAGGAAAAATCGTGCCTATAGACCTATAGACCTGGAACCCAGACAGAGGAGCAGTCAGCCACATGGATCCAGGTAAGGAGAGGAACTCAGGCATACCCAAAGAAGCAGTGTGGGAGAGCAGGAAAAAGGGAATTAAAAGCCAGGAACCCGGACTGAGGACCAGTCAGCCGCAGGGATCCAGGTGAGGAGAGGGAACTCAGGCACACCCAAAGCAGCAATGTGGGAGAGCAGGAAAAAGGGGATTAAAAACCCTAGGAATCTGAACAGAGGAGGAGGCAGCTGCAGAAACCCAGGAAAGGGTGGTACGAGAGGTTTCTAACAGGGAGACAAACTTGTCTGTCAGTTTGTCCTGCTGTGGTGACATGTTGATGTGAGTTTTGAGGCTGAGCCACTGATGTTTCTAACCCAGCAGGATGCACATGGTGGACAGGTAACAGTCCAGATTACAGACTAAAACAGACTAGGAAGAAGGAGGAGGCCATCCACTTCTCAAATAATTTGCCAGGGAAAACCTCATCAATAGCAAAGAAACACTGTTTGATACCATGCAACTTTGTGAACAGTCTGGTTAGGTTAGAAGGCTCTTAAAATAGGACTAGGAAAGAGCTGCATCATCTGAGTAAACCCAGCCTTACTCCTATGGATAAGATAAAGCTTTTGAGACCTCCATTTGCTCATGTGGCACCACTCAAATTGAAGAGAAACAGCTGCAGACATCCATTAATCATAGGAACATGGAATGTACGAAGTATGAATCTAGGAAAACTGAAAGTTGTCAAAAATGAAATGGAACGCATAAAGATTGATATGCTCGGCATTAGTGAGCTGAAATGGACTGCTTTTGGCCATTTTGAATCAGAAAACCATGTGATCTACTATGC
>NW_006921833.1:1312308-1313060 GCF_000298275.1 Orycteropus afer afer
AAAGGCATTTGATTGTGTGGATCATGACAAATTATGGATAACATTGAGAAGAATGGGAATTCCCAAACACTTGATTGTACTCATGAGGAACTTGTGCCTTGACCAGGAGGCTGTCGTTTGAATGGAACAAGGGGACCCTGCATTATTTAAAATCAGGAAGTGAGTGCGTCAGGGTTGTATCATTTCCCCATACTTATTCAATCTATATGCTGAGCAAATAATACAAGAAGTTGGACTATATGAAGAAAAACGTGGCATTAGGATTGGAGGAAGAATCATTAGCAACCTGAGATACACAGACAATACAATTTTGCTTGCTGGAAGTGAGGATGACTTGAGGCACTTACTGATGAAGGTTGAAGAATACAGTCTGCAGTATGGATTACGTCTCAATATATAAAACAACAAAAATCCTCACAAATGGACCAATGAGCAGCATCACAATAAATGGAGAGAAGATTGATGTTGTCAAAGAATTCACGTTGCTTGGTTCTACAATCGATGTCATTGGAAATAGCAGTCAGGACATTAGATGATGTGTAGCATTGGGAAAGTCAACCGCGAAGGAACTGTTTCAAGTGCTGAGGAACAAGGATGTCTCCTTGAGGACTAAAGTGCACCTGACACAAGCCGTGATATTTCCAATTGCCTTGTATGCATATGAAAACTGGACAATGAATAAGGAAGACCAAAGAAGAGTTGATCCTTTTGAGTTGTGGTGCTGGCAAAGAATGCTGAAAGTACCATGGACT
>NW_006921833.1:1313605-1326890 GCF_000298275.1 Orycteropus afer afer
CGACTCATAGCGACCCCTTCTTGGGTTTGCGAAGCAGTATCACTACGGAAGTAGATTGCCCCATCTTCCTTCTGAGGAGTGGATGGTGGGTTTGAACCGCCAGCCTTCTGGTTAGCAGTCAAGTGCCTTAGCCACTATCCTACCAGAGCTCCTGCCATCGAGTATAGTGAGTTTTAATTTTTAAAATTATTCTAATACTGTTTTCAAATTTAGTAAAATTATATTTTTATTTCCAAATTAAAATCTCAGATGGCTGGTGGTTCAAACCCACCAGACACCCCTCGGAATGGAGGTTGGGCAATCTACTTCCTAGTGATATTGCCTCGGAAACCCAAGGAGGAGTCACTATGAGTCGGGTCCGACTGGATGGTACATAACAACAACAACAACAATTAAAATCTCAAGTCTGAAAATAATTTATCATTTAAACATTTTAAGTCGGAATTATAGGCTACATACTATAATATGGTGAAAAAGTAAACATTTAACGTACTTTATCAAAAATACAGTTTTTTTCTTAACATAGAATAAAAGGATTAATACCATGTGTTTGATTCACTTTGTCATAGTAACTTTAGTTAAAAAAAAAAAAAAAAAAAAACATTTACCCAAGAACAAAACCGTGTATATTCCCAGACAAATTGGAGTTTCTATCTCTGCAAAATGAAGTTGTATATCAACTAGGAAAATTTTGGGACCTAGGATTTCTTTTCTTTTTGTTTCTCTAGGACATCACTGATAGATACTGAAGCCTATATAATTATTAAAACAAAGACTTTATACTTACAAAGTTACTCAGTAGTCTAATTAGTCCATTTGATTTGACTCTTCCGCCTACTCATCCAACTTAGTTGATTTTCTTTGCTAATTTTTCACTTCCTTGGCTCATTTTAAGATATTTTCTGCTTTCCAGTCTGCCTCTGAAGACTATTGCCATTCCTTTTGATAGTTGATACTCTAATGAAATACTTCTGTAACTTCTTTGAATTTTATCATTTGAATTGAATAAATGGAATTCTGCATCCTTTCTTCTTTTTTCCAGTTGGGCAGGAGCAAAGATTTTATGTTTATTTTAAATTGCTTCCTATTTGATTTTGAGTGGCATCCTTGGCTTTGTGTGACCTTAATGTCACTACACTAAAATTATTCTAATGTTAGTGCTTAAGAAACTACATTTTTAAAGAAGCATTAACCTGTGATTTTGTATACTATTGTTTTGATGTTTCAGAATTACACTTCATAGTAAAAATTCATCAAACCATAGGAAATGCTATTGTTACAAGACTGAAATAATATAGTTAGGTTTATATTTTATATGGATATTTTTACTGAAGTTTCTTGGTGTTTGTATAAACAATTTTTAACTGTACTCAATATTATACAAATATATTAAACAATCTTTATAAAATGCAGATAACCTCCCTCTAGTTATGACTCACCTACTGCCATCAAGTTGATTCTTACTCACAGTGATCCTCATTGGGTTTCCAAGTCTGTAAATCTTTACAGAAGTAGATTGCCTCATCTTCCTTCTGCGGAGCAGCTGATGGGTTAGAACCACCAGCCTTCTGATTAGCAGCCAAATGTCTTACCCACTATGCCACCTGAGCTCCTTTCTTGTTATGAAAGATCAATAATAACACTTCTTATATGAGAGGCATATTATCTCAGAGGGTAAGAGAATATAAGGACTGTGAATATTCAGTTTCATGATCATCTAGGTTGTATTCATCTGAATTACACTAAATGTGTACAGTCAGGGCTCTGTAGTCAAAATTACATAGAACAAGTCATCAGCATATTTGCTAATGTGCTCTAATAATTACATATCTTGCTTCTGCTTAATCAGAGCCTGGTATTTTTAGCAATATCTAAAAGATTACTGGAGAAGGAATCATGACAAAACGTCAGTCTATGTGTAACTTCCTTAGAGTACAACCTGAAGGTGAAAATACAACATTCTTAATCATGGTTTCCTTCCCTAGAAAAGCATTCTCAGGTAATTGATAATGAATACACACTAAAAATTAATAGTGAACTGGATTCTCTCCTGATGGGGAACTCCTAGTCTCTGTTTATTTTCCTTCTTAAAATACCTACGAAATCACCTAAAAACTGACATAAGGCACATTTTGATAATAATTGAATATAGAAATGACCTGCAGGCATCTTTAAAAATTAAAAAGGGACTAACTCTTCAGAAAGCATATGTGTTGTCTTCTCTTTTATGAATTCAACAACAGGAAAGATGATAATGAGAAGTTTCTTGTTTATTTGGGTTTTCTTTGGTTTGTTTTGTTTGCTCTTGTTTGTTTTCACTGATATTCTCTTCCTTCTCTTTTCATACAGTTGCCCTTCTCTGAGGAAGGGGAATGAAAAGCACAGATGAACCTTCCTTTCCTGACAAGAATTCTGTTTGTTTGGCCTTTATCTTTGGTTCCTAAAAGATGTTATTGTTGTTAAGTGCCCTGGGGTCATTCCAACTCAGAGGGACTTTATGTGACAGAACAGAACTGCCCCAGAGAGTTGTCTAGGCCATAATCTTCACAGGAGCAGATCACTAGGTCTTTCTCCCCCACAGTGGCTGGCTGGAAGGTTCAAACTGCTAAAATATTTTATTGTGATTTGTGTGAAAGTTTACAGAGAAAATCAGTTTCCATTCAACAGTTTACACACATTTTGTTTCATTTCATTGACTGCAATCCCCTCAGTGTAACATTACTCCTCCCACTTCCTCCCTCTGTTTCTCATTTCCTTTCCTCCTTCTCCCCTAACCTTCTTGCCTTCTGAACTTTGTCCTCGAGGTTGGAGGTTGATTGTTCTGAGTGTGTACATAGCCCACTGGTTAACAGAACTTGGGGGCAGTTCTACTCTATCCTATAGGGTTGCTATGCTATGAGTCAGAATCACCTTAGGGGCATATAAAACAACAACATTCTTTACAAAATGCTCTGGATGGTGCAGTTTTAGCTCAGTTACTGATCAATGGGTGGTGCAAAGGGTTAAGTGCTAGACTACTAGCCTAAATGTTGGCAGCTCAAACCCAACTAGAGGCAACTTGGAAGAAAACCTGGCAATCTATGTCCAAAAGGTCACAGCCCTGAAAATCCAATGGAGCATTTCGACTCGGCACATATGGAGTGTATGCCAGAGAAAAATGCCTGGTGATTTTCTATCATGAGATTAAAAAAAAAAATTCAAACTATTTGCTATCAAGTCAATTCCAATTCATGGTGGCCCCTTGTGGATCAAAGTGGAACTGCACTCTACAGTGTTTTCATGTCTGGGGCCATTCAGAAGCACATTATGAGTCTTTTCTTCTGAGATGCCTCTTAGTGAGTTTGAACCATCAACGTTTAGATTAGTAACCCAGAGTTCATCTGTTTGTGCCATCCAAGGATCTTTCAAGAAGATTACAGCCATTGGAAACTTTGGAATTCAGTTCTATTCTAAAACACAGAATCTCCATGAGTTGGAATAAACTTGATTGCAATCCTTTTTTTTTTTTATTTATTCTTTACAAAGCACTCTGCAATATTCTATGGTGTGAAAAAATTAAAAAGACAATCAAGGGCTGTCCTAGCTAGAGAAGACAGAATAAATTTGGAAAACTAAATGTTTAAATAACATCTTTCTCTTCTATTATTGAACACTCTGTAGTTCATGGATAGTGAAATGTTTAACACTCTCAGCTGTTAAATGAATGGTTGGAGGTTCAAGTTTACCTAAAAGTACCTCAGAAAAAAGGCCTGGCAATCTACTTCTGAAAAATGAGTCACTGCAAATGCAAGAGGTCACAGTTCTACTCTGACACACATAGGGTTGCTAGGAATTGGAGTTGACATAATGGCAAATGATTGTTGTTGTTGTTTGATTATAAGCTCCATATGCACAGGGACACATCTGATCTTCTCAACTCTGCCCAATACCTAGAGCTTATACAACTTTTTTTTGTTTGTTTGTTTAATATCAATAAATGAATGCTACAGAAAATCTCAATGGAAAAGAAAAGGCACTGTAAAATATACTCAAACCTCAAATATTAGCTTTAGTTACATAATTAATAGGTTCAGAATATGAATTAAATGAATATATACCTTCTCCTCACTTACCAACTATCTCATTAATTGACATTTTTGCATTTATAACAATAATAAAAAGTCTATTATCCAACTATTTTTCACATTAAGATGTTTGTTTAGCAGTAATGAACATCAAGATGCTATATGAGAGTAACACTGGCTGTGATGGTTAAGGTTATGTGTCAATTTGGTTGGAACATGATTCTCAGTGGTTTGGCCATTATGTAATGATATAATTTGGCAATTATGTAATAATGTGGTTTGACAGTTATGTAATGATGTAGTCATCCTCCATTTTGTGATCTGATATGGTCATCCTCTATTTTCTCATAATGCTGATTTTTCCATAAAAACCTGGTCTTTTGAATCTAACCATGTCAATAAGTGAGTAAACCAAACCCAAAACCAAACTCACTGCCATCGAGTCTGTTCTGACTCATAGTGACCCCTCCTTGGGTTTCCAAGGAAGTATCTCTATGGAAGTAGATTGCCCAGTCTTTCTCCCAAGGAGTGGCTGGTGGGTGTGAACTGCAGGCTTCTGGTTAGCAGTCAAATGCCTTAAGTGGCTTAAAGCAGGGAAATGGTTTACTAAAGGGATTTTAGTAAATAGCAATGCAGGTGCCATCCCTTAGTTATATCAAATAACAGATTCTTTAGTTACAAACAAACAAACAAACAAAAACTTGCATAATCATTTTATTTGGGAGTAAACCAAATTGCTGCAGCAAAGAAGCCTAACAATCAATAGAAAAGGAGATATCAAGGACTTTGATTTGGGAAAGATAACAGTGTCCATTTATAGAAGATATGGGGAAGTTAGTTGTAAAAAAGGGAATACATTCTGGAAAGGATATTTAAGCAAAGATGGATTCTTTCAAAGCAAGAGACAAAATTATGATCAAGCCACTTGTCCTTTCTCTTGTTTGTAGTAGATGCTAGAGTTCTTGGCTTTATTACAATGAAGTCTCAAGAGAATGTGTGTTTGGTAATAGCAGTTACATGAGGTTTTTAGGGCTGCACTAGATTGTTTATGGTAAATTCTGATTGATAACTGCAAATGAAAGTAAAGAAAACTGTGTTGCATTTCCTTTATCTTGCAACAAAATGCTAGAGTAGAAAATTATTTTGAGTTCCAGAGAGTTGTGCAAGGGATATTTCTATGATAACCTATTTTAAAAAGCAATGAGAAGTCTTTAAGAAACATTCACAATTGAAAATATAAACAGTAGATCAGTCTTGTGTAAAATTCCTGCAAATGTGAATAAAGACCAAGAACAAAAGAAAGAGGAAACAGAGGGAAGGTGCAGCCCTGCAATTACCCAGAGGAATTACACTGAGCAGAAGCCTCAGGCTCCCTCAGGGTCAGAAGAGATGACAAATAAAATATACAAAACCCCTTTGGTTCGAACACCTAGGGAGCAGTCTATCTCCCCACTTAGTACAATTCCTGATAGTTCTGTCAACATAAATAAATACATCAAAGCTAAATGCATTCTAAAAATACTGTTTGATTTCAATGCCAAAAGTAACATCCTCACTATAGATAAAGTTCCCTTCAGGACCTCCAATGCATATATACAACATTCATGTTCACATACCTGCACACAACACACACATATATACATAACACTTTAACTCAGCTAAAAGGAGTCCTGTTGGCTCAGTGGTTAAGGCATTTGACTTCTAACCAGAAGGTAGAGGTTGGAATCCCTCAGCAGCTCTGCAGAAGAAAGATGAAGCAATCTACTTCCATAAAGATGTATAGCCTTGCAAACCCCTACAGGTCACCGTGAGTTGGAATCCACTCAATGGCAGTAGGTTTAGTTTGTTTGTTTGTTTGTTTTGGTAAGTAATAAGTAGTAGAACCAGCTCAGTTTAACCTTAGAAACTTCACCTGCTGCAGCTACAGAGAACTTAAGTGATTAACTGTTTCACACCCCTCTTATTTTAAAGATAAGGAGCTCTGATGGCACAGTGGTTAAATAATTTGGCTGCTAACCAAAGCGTCAGGGGTTGGAATACACTGGCTGCTCTGAAAGAGAGAGATGAAGCAGTCTTCTTCCGCAAAGATTTATAGACTTGGAAACCCTAGGGGGCAGTTTTACTGTTGTAGAGGGCTGCTATGAGTATGAATCAACTCCATGGCAGTGGGTTTGGTTTGGTTTATTTAACGGTAAGGACAAATTGATGGACAGTACCTTAGAATCACATGTCTACCGAGGCAAAAGAAGAGCTAACTAGAATGAGAACCCTCAGCTTCTAAGTCTCTGTACAGTGTCTTCTTATAACCCTGGCCATATTTCTCACAAAGTTTACAGAGGAACATATGGACAGAGCTAGAGTATGAGCACAGGCCTTGGAATATAAACCCACATTATTTGCAATATTAGATTATAAGGGGTAAAATTATGTCAACATTAAGGGCTAAATCCTAAAATGCTATTTCCTGTTTAAGATATTAAGTTGCTTTCCTTCTCAAAATCCCAAGAAAAAACAAAACTAAATCCACAGCAGTGACGGAAATCAGGAGGTATGTTACCAGGCAATGAGTACCTACTGAATGGGTCCAGATGAAGACAGAAGCCCAAAGGTCTGAGACACCTGCAATTCAGTACATTGGAAAGAGGCACCATGATAAATCAAGAAGAATCCTGGGAAAATGCCAGGATAAGAGCCAGTGCACTTTAGGAAAAGGAAAAACCTTGAGAGAGAACATCACATAATTAATTAAAATCTAACAAAGTTTTTAAGAAAAATGTTCATTAGCCCTTTCAAACCAAATTTTTTTTTCATTATGTAGTTTTTGTGGATAGCATGTTTTTTCAGTAATAGAATACATGCTGAATCATTGTATCTTTTTAATTTTTTTAAGTAATATGGATTTTTATAAATATTATGTGGGACACATTTATTCTACTGATCTCTGGTAGGATTGGTGGGAAGTGGCATGAAAATTCATTTTTATCATAGTAATTTTATTTATTCTGTGAAATTTTTTAAAACATGGGGTAACACACAAAGGCATCATGCAATGGCTGCACATAACAGTTGTCTGAGTCTCCTTAGTGCTGCATTCTCTGCATTGCCTTCCAGATCTGTTAACAGGTAAATGCTTTCCAGCCTCTCAGAGCCATACGTCATTTGGCAACCTGCTTATTTCTGGCTTGTCCAGTCTTCCTCTGCTTTTGATTTTACAACCCACACTAAGCTGTCTAATGAGAGATAACCTGCAGGAAAATTGGTCACAACTGTCCCCGTTGTTAAAGTTCCACATTATAAAATTGTTTGCAATGCCAAAGTCAATAAAAAAATACAGCAATCGATGTCACCATTTGAGAGAGCGCCTTCGACTGCATATGTTCTGTAACTGGTTAAAGAGGTCCGCTCCTCCTATAACTGTGTTGTATTCTGTAACTGCTCTTAGATTAAAGAATGTTGACAGACCTGTCACAGGTTTATTGTCCTGATACTACTGTCAACACACATCCTTTTGTACAAAACAGAAATTCTCTCCAGTCTAATTTATCTTTCCTCTCATCATTCCTGGTAGCCCTTTTCTATTTGCTGGCACTTTGCCTATAAAGTACAGTTCCCTTTTGTTCAGGCTTTTCATCAAGTGGTAGGAAGTGAGAAAGTTGTCGAAAGCAATGAGCCTATGAGAATGGCTATATGAATAACCTAGTCCAAGTATAACACTGTCACTGAGGGAGAGATATGACTCATTGTCTTTGCCTTTTTTTTTTTTTTCTGGAATAAATGTCAAATAGACTTACACAGCCAGTTAATGAGTCAGTCAAGTACCAACCTTTGCACCCAAACTTGATGGGTCTCATTGGCATGTATTGTCTTATTAATGATGCCCCTTGAATGGCACACACTTTCCTCAGTGACTGTGACACTTGATGGTACGTTGCACCTCTTTCAGGTGGCTATTGAGAGCACTGATAATTGGGTGCAATTTGTGAAGACAGTTGTAGCTAGGTTCACCTTAGGGCACAGCTTTTGAATTGTCATGGTAGTGTATGTTTTCAGTTAGTTTCTTGAATATAATTTTAGTCATAAGTTCTCCAATAGAAGTAAAACCAAAAAGGGGGTCACTAGAACAATAATGTCTGAATTCCAGCAAGATGTGTATACCCATCAGTATGTATACAGCAATGAATGACTTTATTTCCTACCATTGTAGGCTGCCAGTTTTTAGTTGTCATTCTAATCACCTGCCCTCTATATTATCTTGTGTACTCCTCATTCTCATAAAGATTTGCATGGTGCTTTATAATTTCCAAGATCTCTTCCATAAATATAGAAAAAAAATAATCTATTTCTATGTCTTCATTAAGAAGTTCTGGTGGCACTGTGGTTAAGGCATTGAGGTGCTAACCAAAAAAATTGGCAGTTGGAAGCCACCAGCCACTTCGTGGGAGAAAGATGAGGCAGTCTGCTTCTGTAAAAATTTACAGTCTTGGTGTACAGTGAATTACTTGGTATTGCTCTTACAGTCACTGTATTTGTGATTCCTATCAGAGGACTGGGAAGAACTATGTAAATGTGAGGTGCTTGTGGCCCACCAAGAGGATTGGATAGCTTGCTTAAATGAAAATAAGGTGTAAATGGGTGCCACACTGGAAGCTCTCACTCAGCTATCCCAAGAGATTTGGAAGACAGCTACATGACCAATTGACTGGAAGAGATGCATACTTGTACCCATTCCAAAGAAAGGTGATACCACAGAATGTGGAAATTATCAAACAATATCATTGATATCACATGCAAGTAAAATCTTACTGAAGATAATTAAAAAATGGTGGCATCAGTGACAGAGAACTTCCAGAAATGCAAGCTGGATTCAGAAGAGGTTGTAGAGTGAGGAATATCATAGCTGATGTCAGATGGATCTTGGCTCAAAGGAAAGAATACCAGAAAGATGTTTACTTGTGTTTTATTGCAAAGACATTCAATTGTGTGGATCATAACAAATTGTGGATATCATTGAGAAGAATGGGAATTCCAGAACACTTAATCGTACTCATGAGGAACCTGTGCATAGACCAGGAGGCTGCTGTTCGAACAGAACAAGGGGACACTGCATGGTTTAAAATCAGAAAGGGAGTGTGTCAGGGTTGTATCCTTTCACCATACTTATTCAATCTGTATGCTGAGCAAATAATCTAAGAAGCTGGACTATATGAAGAAGAGAATGGCATCAGGATTGGAGGAAGAATCATTAACAAACTGAGATATGCAGATGACACAACTTCGCTTGCTGAAAGTGAGGGTGACTAGAAGCACTTACTGATGAACATTGAAGACTACAGTCTACAGTATGGATTACACCCCAATATAAAGAAAACAAATCCTCACAACTGGACCAATAGGCAGAATCATGATGAATGGAGAAAGATTTAAGTTGTCAAAGACTTCATATTAATTGGTTCTACAATCAACATCAATGTCAACAGCAGTCAAGACATCAGAAGACGTATTGCATTGGGCAAATATGCTGCAAAAGACCTCTTTCAAGTGCTAAAGAGCAAAGATATCTCCTTGAAGACTAAGATGAACCTAACCCAAGCCATGATATTTTTAATTGCCTCATATGCATGTGAGAGCTGAACAATGAATAAGGAAGGCCAAAGAAGAGTTGATGCTTGTGAGTTGTGGTTTTTATGAAGAATGCTGAAAGTACCATGGACTGCTAAAAGAACTAACAAATCTGTCCTGGATGATGTACAGCTGGAATGCTCCTTGGAAGTGAGAACAGCCAAACTTTGTCTCACCTATTTTGGTCATGTTGTTATAAAGGACCATTCTCTAGAGAAGGATGTCAAGGTTGATAAAGTATAGGGTCAATGGAAAAGGGGAAGGCCTTCAATAAGATGGATTGACACAGAGGCTGTAGCTATGGGCTCAGGTATAGTAGAGATCATGAGTCTGGCACAGGACCAGGCAGTGTTTCATTCTGTTGTACCTAAGGTTGCTATGAGTTGGAGACAACTTGATGGTGCATAACAACAACAACAACAAGGTACATGGCACCCATCTAGCGGTGGGGCCATGAAAATAAGTGTATGGATCCCTAATGTGTGGTTTTGTCAGTTTTGTCTTCTTGCTAGACTTAAAAGGAGCCCTCTTAGAGGCAGAAAGTGGGATCGCATTGTCATCAAGGGAGAAGAACTGGAGGTGGAGTGGAACACATCCTTAGACTTGAGATCCTGCTACTAAGATGACAGAGAGTTGGCAGAGAGCAGTAGCAGCAGTAGAACTTAGAAACTGGAACGAGAAGAAACATCAGGTTTCCTGGCCCATGGAGCAAGAAAGCTGAGTGCCTTTGCGCAGGAGGTTTGGTGGTAGAGAGAGTTGCACCTAGGTATACCTATTGGCAGAACTAAAAGAGCTTTGTAACAAACACTTGCCCAACCAGGCCAAGAAGCCAAGGGCCAAAGAGAGGTGCTCCTGAGGGGAAGCTGTCCTGATTGAAGAATTGTATTCTGAGCATTCCTGAACCTGAATTGTAGCCTGTTACTTCCTTAATAAACCATGTAATCTTGAGTATTGTCTGTGAGTTCTGTGTTGCCATTGCAACGAATTATCCAACCTAGCTAAGAAGTAGAGTGCCATGGGAGGGATGATTGGTGTCAGAATTTGTAAAAAGGGTTGGAGGACAGCAGCATGTCTGACTTCTGCCTCATAATAATCACACTTGGGCTGCTGATGGTGATTCTGTCTCCCTATGGTGAAGTTAGAGGAGGTCAGAGGAATATGCCACCTCCATGCTCTTTTTTGCACTTGGAAACTCTACAGGGGTCATTATGAGTCAGAACTGAGTCACTGGTTTTGGTATATCTTCATTGGTCAAGTCTGAATAGACTGTGCCATATTGCTGAAGTGAGGTCGTTGTATTTTTAAAGTAGGAGACATCTTCGCACCATTCACCTTCCTTTTCTACACTTTCATCATGGTTATCATTATCTGGTTCAATTCTTTCTTCTGCCACATTGACTACTTTTTCATCACCTAATCCCATGTCAGTGTCATTATTGTCATCAAAATATTTCATCAAAATGAGCTTTAGATTCCACAAAATGGGTAAATTCATCTGAGGCATTTTCATCATACTCTTCCTCATTCTTGGGTAGATAAAATAAATAATCTGAATTCCTTCATTCTTCAAAGAATCCTTTTCTGAAAAAGAAGAATTCTTCTGAAAATAGTAATTCTAGATTGTGCAAAACCAGGACAACATCAATATATATCTCCTAACAAATATGAGAATACACAAAGGGTGAAATAGTGTGATTCAAGCCTCCTGTAAAAATAAAGAAAACAAAAGGCATTGGTGTGGTGAGAAAATTACTACCACAAGGAATTAATTTTTATTGCAAAAGAACTACTTACAGCTTCAAATCAGAAGGGAAGTCCTGGAAGATTGCAGGAAGCATACACATAGTGCATCAAGGAGGATATAACACATGCCTATAATGTATTGAAAATAAGTTATTCACTTGAAAAGTGAATCTTCACCAAAAATGCAACTTCCAAATAACACACAGAATATCGTAAATATACTTACAAGGCTTACTTCACTATAAAACTCACTGTCATTGAGTTGATTCCAACGCATAGAGACCTCCTTTGGGTTTCCGAGGTGAGAAATCTTTATGGAAGTAGATTGCCCCGTCTTCCTTCCACAGAGTGGCTGGTGGATTTGAACCACTGACATTCTGCTTAGCAGTCAAATGCCATACTTTGCTATACAAAAGTCAAGAGAGACACAATTTTTACATGCTCACACCTCCAAGATGCAAGATCTCATACCATAACCTTTACAGACAGTGATTTGGAGCCACTGCATGTTTCTTTAGTTATACACAGTTACATATGTTGCTACTAGATGCCAGCATGTACCATAAGTGGGATAGGAGCATCCCAAGACACCAGAGAGGCCAAAAATGGAAGTGCCCCTTATAGGTCCCACTGGTCATGAAAAGGATAGAACTTAGAAATTAGTCAAAAGGCACTGACTATAGACCAGAAGTCAGAAAACATTCCACAAACATTCTGGAAGGAATTTCAGATGCATGTATTCTAGTAATTAAAAAAAAAAATTTTCATAGAATGGTTGAAGGAAATGAAAATGCACTAACCAAACCAAACCAAACACACTACCGTTGAGTTGGATCCGACTCATAGGGACCCCTCCTTGGGTTTCCGAGGCAGTATCACCACGGAAGTAGATTGCCCAACCTTCCTTCTGAGGAGTGCCTGGAAAATGCACTACAGAAATACAAATACTATATGAATTAAGAATGGCAGTAGGCTTAATATAAGCCAAGGGGGGAAGTAAATGTAAAACAAAAATAGATACTGTGTTATTACTATGTGCCAGGCACTATTTCAGAGACTTTGCATTCCTTAACATAATAGATGCTCAGAATAACCAATGTAGTAGATGTAATTATCCATTTTACAGATAGGAGAACTGAGGCAAATACAGCTAAATGACTTGTCCAAGGTCACATAATTAATATGATTTGGAAATGAGATTTGAAGTTAATGAAACAATTCATTGACTAGAGATATAAAAAATTTATTGCAGATTTACAATATTCCATGCACTTTTCTAAACAGTTTACATATATTATTATATCATTTAAAATATGATAACCATTAACTTTTATGCATACAAAAAAAGCATCCAGATATATAAAATAAAACATTCATCAATACAAAGAAGTAAGTAATATGCAAATACAACAGGAAATCTAAGCAATTCTCTTTAGAAAGCTAATGAAATAGATACAAAAATAAAAAATAATGAGTATTTAAATAACAAAATGAGAATCATGAAAGAATGTATCTTTTTCTACATCTACATATGTATCAAAAAGATGGCAAATACATCTAATTTTAAAATACTTAGGGTTATTTAAGAAAATGATCAATATGCTAAACTTAAAAGATAAATTCAATAAATTCTCAGAAAATAGAAATCTTGTGCTTCAACCGTGCCTCCTCATGACCTGGCAGCTCCAGTCCACACAAGGATGTGCACAGAAATACACCAAATTTCATGTACAAGGGAGATTACATAAGCTTTATTCTTAATTACCAAAAAATGTGAAGAAAAAAAAAATCAAATATCATAAACAGTAGAATGGATATATTCATTATAGAATTCAATGGGAAATTCACTTCTATATTGA
>NW_006921833.1:1328107-1353821 GCF_000298275.1 Orycteropus afer afer
AACCTTGGCTTCAGCTCTGCCTTCTGCTCCCAGCCCACTGAAGCTGGAGGCTTTTCTTCACTCAGTCACCTGCTGGCTGCTGAGGCTGGCATGCCCAAGGTTGACAAGTAAAAAAGGCACAGTCCCGATGTTACCAAACCACAAGACAGGCCATTAACTCAAGTCCATTGAAAGTCCCAAGGTCAGCAGAGCATGGCAGCTGCTGAACAATGACACGGCTACATGCAGGGTTCAAGCATGCCATAATCTAGAGACCATTCCTAAAGCTGTTTCTTATATACGGGAAGCAGACCACATTCCTAAAGCAGCTACTCAGCTGCTCCAATACACTCCCCCATGGAATTAATTACCAATCTTACTATGGAGAATAACTACATCCAGCTGCCCAGTCACTCAACCAGGCCCAGCCACGTTAACACACAAACTTAACTACCACACTGCAGAACATTCCCAGACCAGAGTTTTCAAGTGGAAACACAAATTGGTATAAAGTAATATATTTTTAAAGTAATTTAGATATTTTCTCTTTTTTCTATACCAGAAAAGTTCTATTTATCCTCCTAGACACCGCTTAAATAATATTCCTTGAGCACCAATCCTGAAGGAACTCTGGTGGTATAGTGCCTAAGGCATTTGACTACTAACCAGAAGCCTGGTGGTTCAAACCCACCAGCCACTCCTCAGAAGGAAGGTTGGGCAATCTACTTTCAGAGTGATACTGCCTCAGAAACCCAAGGAGGGGTGGCTATGAGTCGGGCCTACTTGATGGCAGTGCGTTTGGTTTGGTGTTGGTTTACCAATCCTGAACCTTGACATATGCTCATCCTTCCTGTTCTACCTTGGACTGCTTCATTGCCAAATAACAAAGCTGTGAGCTCTGGTAGCGCAGTGTCTAAGGCATTTTACCAGCCCCTCCATGAATGGAAGATGTGGCAATCTACTTCCATAAAGATTTATCACCACAAAAACCCAATGTAGACTGCTATGAGTTGGAACTGACTAGAGGATAGTGAGTTTAGTTTTTGATTTTGCCTCCTTTATAAGTATTTTTCATTAATTTTATGCATTCATCTCTCCTTCTTGAAAATGTATTCAGTGAAAACTATTGGTCTACATAGATCAATGCTGTGGTTGTAGGAAAGCCTATTTTATCCTCTGTTATAGGTTAAATTGTGTTCTCCAAAAGATATGTTGAAGTGGCAACCCCTGACACCTGTAGATGTGGCCTTATTTGGAAATGCATTTTGCAGATATAATTAGTCACCATGAGGTCATAGTGGAGTAGAGTGGGCTGTAATCCAAAATGACTGGCATTTTCATAAAAAGAGGAGAAAAGGTACAGATAGACACACAGGGAAGAATGGTTTTGAGACAGAGGCAGAGATTGAAGTTATGCTGCCAATGAACATCAGGGGCTACTAGAAGCTGCAAGAGACAATGAAGACTCCTCCACTGGAACCTTTACTCACTAGCATGGCCTTCCTGGCATCCTGCATTCAGACTTCTAGCCTCTAACACTGTGAGAGAAAAAATTTCTGTTATTTTAAGCCACCCTGTTTGTGGTACTTTTTTCACGACAGCCCTAGGAAACGAACTCACCATCCAATAGTCTCCCTTTTCTTCAAATTACTACCTGGTTGATTTTCCACAATTACTGAAAATAATTAATACAAATGCTTTCAGAATTGAATTGAAATATTTCATATAAACAGGTGTGGACAAAAGGAAGATAGAAACAGACAAGGTCTGAATGCAGCACCTGTGGTGCATAGAAACAACTTGAACTGAGAAATTCCCTTAGAAAAAGACTTTGAGATAAGTAAAGCATTTAGATAGGAAGAAAACTGGTGTTTATTGCATATCTACAACTGCTAACCAGAAAGCTGGCGGTTCAAACCCACTAGCCACTCTTTGGGAGTTCTGGTAACATAGTGCTTAAGGCACTTGACTGCTAACCAGAAGGCTGGCGGTTGAAGCCCACCAGCCACTGCTCGGAAGGAAAGTTGGGCAATCTACTTCTGTAGTGATACTGTCTCCAAAACCCAAGGAGGGGTCGCTATGAGTTGGGTCCGACTTGATGGCACACAACAACAACTACATGTGAGAGATAATCTTCATAAACCTCTACTATACAGAAGATGAAGCTAAGAGTCAGAAGAGATTAAAAATAAAATCACTAAAATTCACCCAGGTACCTAGATATTAACAGGTACCTTTGAATTACTCTCTACAAGTCCATGTTTTTCTTTATATGTTTGCCTTGTTTTGTTGGAAAGTAACATCTAGTATAAAAATATAATCACATCTACAACATGTAATGCAAATGATAAGATTAAATGGAGTGCTATTCGAATAATTGCTGTTGTTGTTAGGTGCTATTGAGTCAATTCCAACTCACAGTGACCTTATGTACAACAGAACAAAACACTGCCTGGTCCTGGGACATCCCCACAACCCTTGCTATGTTTGAGCCCATTGTTGCGGCCAGTGCATCAATCCATTTCTTTTAAGGTCTTCACTTTTTCTCTAACCCTCCACTTTACCAAACTTGATATCCTTCTTCATGGAATGGTCCCTTCTGACAACATAACCAAAGTAGATGAAACGAACTCTGGCCTTTCTGGATTCTACAGAATATTACGGCTGCACTTCTTCCAGGACAAATTGTTTTTTCTGGGAATCGATATTCTACACCAACACAACAATGCAAAGGCATAAATTCTTCTTTGGTATTCCTTATTTGTTGACTAGCTTTCATACGCATATGAAGCTATTGAAATACCATGGCTTGAGTGAGATGCACCTTAGTCTTTAAGGTCACATCCTAGCTTTTTAACACTTTAAGAGGTCTTTTGCATCAGATTTGCCCAGTGCAATACAACATCTGATTGCCTGACTGCTGCTTCCATGTGTGTCGATTGTGGAGTCAATTAAAAGGAAATCTTTGACAACTTCAATCTTTTCTCCACTTATTGTTATGCTGCTTATTGGTCTGGTTGTGAGGATTTTTGTTTTCTTTATGCTGAAGTGTAATCCATACTGAAGTCTGCAGTCTGATCTTCATCAGGAAGTGCTTCAAGTTATCTTCACTTTCAGCAAGCAAGGCTGTATCATCTGCATATCACAGCTTGTTAATGAGTCTTCCTCCAATCTTGGTGCCACATTCTTCTTCATATAGTCCAGTTTCTCAGATTATTTGCTTAATCTGAAGGCCTAATACAGTTTGAAGGGAGCTCTGGTGGCATAGGGCCTTAAGGCATTTGCCTGCTAACCAGAAGGCTGGTGGTTCAAACCCACAAGGCACTCCCCAGAAGGAAGTTGCTCAATCTATTTCCGTAGTGATATGGCCTCAGAAACCCAAAGAGAGGTTGCTATGAGTCAGACTTGACTCAACGGCAGTGAGTTTGGTTTGAGTATACAGATTGAATAAATATGGTAAAAGGGCACAAACCTGATGCACACACTTCCTGATTTTAAATCATTCATGTAGTATTCCATTGTTCTGTTCAAATGACAGCCTCTTGGTCTATGTACAAGTTCCTCATGAGCACAATTAAGTGTTCTGGAATTCCCATTCTTTGCAATGTTATCCATAATTTGTTATGATCTACACAATTGAATGCCTTTGCATAGTCAATAAAACACAGATAAACATCTTTCTGGTATTCTTTGCTTTTAGCCAAGATCCATCTGACATCAGCAATGATATTCCTTGTTCCACGTCCTCTTTTGAATCCAGCTTGTATTTCTGGGAATTCCCTGTCAATATACTGCTACAACCATTTTTGAATTATGTTCAACAAGATGAGCTCTGGTGGTGTGATGGTTAAGGCATTTGGCTGCTAATCAGAAGGTCAGTGGCTCAAACCTACCAGCTGCTCCATGGAAAAAAAGTGGGGAAATTTGCTTCTGTAAAATTTTACAGCCTTGGAAACCCAAAGGGGGATCGACTCCATGACAGTGAATTGGTTTTTCAAGTTTTTGTGATACTAATAATACAGTTCAATAATTTCCACATTATGTTGGATCACCTTTCTTTGGAATGGGCACCAATACAGATCTCTTCCTGTCAGCTGGCCAGGCAACTGTCTTCCAAATATCTTGGAATAAACGAGTAAGTGCCTCCAGTACTGCATTCATTTGTTGAAACATCTCAATGGGTATTCCATTAATTCTTAGTGCCTTGTTTATTGCCAATTCCTTCAGTGAAGCTTGGACTTCTTCCTTCAATACCATTGGTCCTTGATCTTATGCTATCTCCTGAAGTGGTTGAACATCAAACAATTCTTTTTGGTACAGTTGACTGTGCATTCATACTATCTTCTTTTGATGCTTCCTGAATCGTTCAATATTTTGCCCATAGAATCTCTCAATATTGCAATTCCAGGTTTTAAATTTTTCCTCAGTTCTTCCAGGTTGAGCATGTTATTCCCTTTTGCTTTTCAATTCCAGGTTTTTTCATATTTCATTATAAAATTTTAATTTGTCTTCTTGAGCTGCCCTTTGAAATATTCAATTCAGTTCTTTTAGTTCATCATTTCTTCCATTTGCTTTTAGCTACTTTCCATTCAAAAACAAGTTTCAGAGTTTCTTCTGACATCCATTTTGATCTTTTCTTCCTTCCTATCATTTTAATAACCACTTACTTTCTTCATGTATGTGTTCTTTATGTCATCCCTCAATTTACCTGGTCTTCAGACTGTGGAGCTCAATGCATCATATCTGTTCTTCAGATGATCTCTAAATTCAAGTGGGATATACTCAAGGTCATATTTTGGCTCTGGTGGTCTTGTTTTAATTTTCTTTAGCTTGGACTGGGACTTGCATATGAACAATTAATGGTCTGTTCCATAGTTACTTCCTGGCCTTCTTTGGACTGATGATATAGAGGTTCTGCATTGCCTCTTTCCATAGATGTAGTTGACGTGATTCCTTTGTATTCCATCTGGCGAGGTCCACATGTACACTCACCACTTATGCTGTTGAGAAAAGGTATTTGCAATGAAGAAATTATGGTCTTGCAAACTTCTATCATGTGGTCTCAGATGTCATTTCTATTACCAAGACCATGATTTCCAACTACCAATGCTTCTTTGTTTCCAACTTTTCTATTCCAATCACTAGTTATGATCAATATATTTTGATTGCATGTTTGGTCAATTTCAGACTGTAGAAGTTGGTAGAAATCTCCAATTTCTTCATATTTTGCTTTGGAGGTTGTTGCATAAATTTGATTAGTACTAACATCATTTGGTCTTCCTTGTAGGTCTATAGATATTATCTTATCACAGACAGCATTGTGCTTCAGGAGAGAACTTGAAATATTCTTTTTGATGAAACTGTGACATCATTCCTCTTCAATTTATCATTTCTGGTATACACCAAGAATTTGAGTCATTGTTTTGTTTCTTCAAAAAGTGCCTCAACACATGCTGCAGTGATTTTTAGCAATAGTCTTTCTTTTTTTTTTTTAAAAAAATACTAATAAGTTAAAAATTCAAGATGAAGTTGGGGAAAAGATTTGGCACATAAAGCATATTCTTATATTTATAAAGATTAAATGGGAAATTAGGAATCTGGGCACTATTTAAAAATACTCACTGAGCAAAAATAAAAGTTAGGTTAAGTTTTGCAATGTTGCATATGCCCTAAACATTTTGTGCCATTTACACATATCCAAACCCATGAGAACCATTACTTTAGAGAACTGTTGTGAATAGTGGCTTTATGACCTAGACTCAGTGTTTTGTGGCAAAAAGAAGTTTGATAACCACCACCATAAAAATGCATTTAGAACTCCTATATGCAATTGAATTTTGTTCATTTCTATGTAATCACCTCTAATAGCACTTTGCACAATCAATCAGATACCTTCAGTGGTAGGAAATCTTTCAAAGAAAGCTAATTTAAGTTTCAGAAAGAGAGAATAATCATTCAGAACCATTTTTATTTGACTCAAGAGGCATGCTCATAATGTCGATTTGTTCTTGTGGCTGTAGAGCTAACAAATTACTATTGTAAGATATTAAGTCCAGTGTCAGAGCGGGTCATGGCCACCTCTTGGAATTTCTGCCTCCTCATTTTTCAAACAAAAATAATACCTACTGAAAACTGTGGATATGGAGATCAAGCAAATCTTAATTTGTTAATTGTTAATAACTAATGATTAGTTTGTTAACCAATAATAATGATTTTGTGACATAACTAGTAGGACTTCAGGTACAAAGGAATTGCTTAATCATTTGGAACTGAAATTGAACTGGAAGTTTAATACAATTTTAGGATGTTTCTAAATAAGAAAATCACTGGGGGTCTGAAGGAAAGCTAACTTATTTTCTTCAAGAGAATTCTAAATAAATTTCATCAGCTTAATGCTTAGATTGTAAAGGCTTCATAACCTGTACTGGTGAAGAACCATGCAAAATATTAATGGCTCAAAAGCTAAAGTTGCTGTAAGATGTAAAAACATTTTAGTCAATATTTAAAGTATAATTTTTGTTATTCTCTCTACATTATTTTACATAATTAAAGCTTACTAGTATCTTGAAATATATTTTATTTTGTTCCAAGCCAACAAGTTTGAACTCTCAAGAATTTCTGATTTATATATTTCCCTCTCATTTATTCCCATAACCAACTCATTGCACATTTATGTGTCTCAATAACGCCAGTCTGCTCCATGCTCTCTGTTACCTGTCTACTTCAGGCTCTCATTGCTATCACTTGGCTTATGATAATGTCTCCTGAGTTTGCCATTTACCATCTCCCAATTGCCCAACTTTTATTATGGTGTCACATTAATCTTCAAGCTACAAAACTATAATCATATCACTTCCCCACTCAAAGGCCTTCAATGTTCCCAGTTTCCAAATAAATCAACTTCCAATTTTTCATTATGGCATTTAAGACTCTCCAAGGTGTAGCTCTAGTTTGCCTTTCTGACCTTATCTTAAACCATTCCCACCCAAACACTATATATGCTCTCTCTTTACTAGGACTTTTCAATCTATATTTCATTTAATTCTCACAATAGTCTTGTGATCAAGTAATAGCATTTCCAACTTATAGAAGTATAAAACAATATATATTAATGTCAATGTGAGCAAATACCATATAGAAAATCATTGATATTCTTTAGATTTAGGTTTACTGATAACACCAAAGTCATTGGGATTTCTAATAAACTTAATTGAGTGCCCAATTTCATCATGATTATATGATAAAACATTTTAACTTGATTCAAGGACTCAGCTTCCAATTTTATTCGTTTGTGAATAAAGTGTCCCTCTTGAACACATTATCACTTGCACAAAGGACTTACATGGCTTACCTGTTAAGAGTATTTTGTTCCCCCCTCCAAAAAAAGTAGAAATTAGCACTGCTTAATGTAATAAACCAAATTCACTGCCATTGAGTCAGTTCTGACTCATACTGATCCCCTTTGGGTTTCCAAGGCAGTAAATCTTGATGGAAATAGATTGCCCAGTCTTCCTTCCACAGAGTGGCTGGTGGGTTTGAAGCACCAACCTTCTGTTCAGCAGTCAAATGCCTTAAGGCACTACACCACCAGAGGTTGTAGAATGGTATTAGGGTCACTTCTAGAATTGATGCAAACACTGAGCCTCCAAGCATCAGCAAGACAAACACCAGGATAGCTCAGGGTCCTTAGCTGCAATTCCTACCATATGATAACTCAGGTTTTGACTACTTCTGTCTTTGTGTATCCCCACGAAATCTGAAATACAGAATCTGATCATTCTAGTTTTTGTCATAAGACTGAACCTTGGATCATTCAGCTACATGCAGAGAACAGAAGTTTTAGGACAAATATGATCTCTTTTGAGCCAGCAAGTTGCTCAAATTTGTGTTTAATACAGATGCTGGGCTGGAGAGAGAGTGGACACAATTTCATTCATCTGTTTGCATCTACTAATTACATACTGTAAGAAGACCTACATGAAGGAAAATCTGTGGGATCTTAACTTACAGTTTCTTACTCTGAATATTACAAATACATATTTACAAAATTATCTCTAAGAATGAGGTTCATCTTTATGAAGGCCAAATAGAAAGAAATGACACTGAGGTCACTGTGAAGAAAATCTGGTTCATTCATTCATTCACTGTGGGACAAATAATTCTATTTGGCCCTTTGGCCCTAAAAAAAACCAACAACACAAAAAAAGCTCTTTGCCATTGAGTCAGATCTGACTCATAGCAACCCCTAATTTTTAAAATATCCCTAGGAAATCCTGAACAATCAAGGTGTAATTTGTCTTTCTAAAACAGCCAGGAACAGTTAAACTTGTGCAAATGTATTGGGATTCCTCAACTCATCACCTGGCAACAGGCCAGGGAACAAACCACTTAGACAGGTGAGAAAAATCTACATTATGCTCTTGTTGTAATTGTTGCTATGTGCCCTAGAGTCGGACCCGACTCATAGCGACCCCTCCTTGGGTTGCCGAGGCAGTATCACTACGGAAGTAGATTGCCCAACATTATGCTCTGTGTCGTATATCACATAGGTTTTAAGCTATAAATGGCCGGGGAAGCCTGCATGACAGAGTCCTTCATCTCCACCAGGACAGCTTCCAGAAGCCAGGGCAGACTGGTTCTGTGGAACTGTTTCCTTTTTTTGTCCTTTGGCTGCAGTGCTAAGCCTCCCTAACCAGGTCGATAAGCATAAGAAAGGCCCTAGAGTCCTTTGCCTACAGCGCATTGTGGGTCATGTATAGAAGAGTTTTCAACCTCTTCTGAGACAGCCTTTGACCCAAAAGGATTATTCATCATGGACATTTTTCTATTGATTACTGTATGCTTCTTGTTGTAAGTGTTGTTGTTGTTGTTGTTATATGCGGTCAAGTCGGCCCCGAGTAATAGCAACCCCTCCTTGGGTTTCCGAGGCAGTATCACTATGGAAGTAGATTGCCCAACCTTCGCTGGTGGGTTTGAACCACCAGCCTTCTGGTTAGCAGTCAAGTGCCTTAGGCACTAGGCTACCAGAGCTCCTTGTTTTAAGTAATAAAAGCTAATTTTCATGTGTGAAAGCTCTGTGAGCATCTTGCATGCCCAGGATCTGGTAAGAAGGACATGATACTCATGGTGAAACCACTATTAGTGATTGGTGTCCTGTTTCTAATGGCCTTATGACTATTTAGGAATCTGGTACAACTTGCTAATGCATAGTTCTCATCTCTGCAGAAATATTCATTGAATGCATAAGGTTTGTCCCAAGAGATAAACTGATGCATGATTTTAAAAAGTTTCTACCATTTCCATGAAAGTATAGACATAAGAATTAGTGAGCTGGACTTGGCACCCATCTAGATTGCTAACAGAAAACTAGATCCAGCTGATATTGGAATCTTCCCTATATCAACCACCCAAAGATTGTGGGAGTGGGTGTATGATTGTGAATGTGTGTATATAAATGTGAATGTCATATGAAACACACCTGCCATACTGTATCATGGGAAAAATGCCATGAGAACAAATTCTGGGTCAATAAACACGTAGCTCAAAAGTGTCAGCAGACAGGGTAGATTGGATCACTTGAGCAAGGGTTGAGAATGACCCAAATTTCTGGGGACTTTCTGGGGCTTCTAATGACTCTCAGCTCCCACCATCAGTAGCACCACTTGCAACAAAGGAACAATCAGGTTAGGCTTTGAGAGCCATGAACAGCAGTGTTAAGAGCCATGTAGGAGTTTCCCATAACTTGGCAGCAATCAATTCACAAGGAATCTTGAGTAAAGAACGTAATAAGATCCTCAGAGAATCAGAAGTATTTGGGGAAAAGACCCGCTAGGAAAAACTAGAATTCTGCCAATGAAGAGGACTGGCTCAAAGCTATCAGAATCTGGTACTGTAATGCACATGTGACTCTTATGACATTATTTGTAACCAATATTAGTGAAGCTTGAAGCACTGCCGACGAGTCAGATCTGACTCATAGAGACCCCTCCTTGGGTTTCTGAGGCAGTATCACTACGGAAGTAGATTGCCCAACCTTCCTTCCGAGGATTGGCTGGTGGGTTTGAACTGCCGGCCTTCTGGTTAGCAGTCAAATGCCTTAGGCACTAGGCCACCAGAGCTCCTACGAAGTATACCCATAGATAGCACAAAAACAAAAACCAAACCAAAGGCACTACCATGGAGTCGGAGCCCACTCACAGCGATCCCTCCTTGGGTTTCGCAGGTGGTATCGCTACAGAAGTAGAGTGTCCCATCTTCCCCTAACAAACAACCCTGCTGCATTTCTTGTCTGCTCTTGCTGTTATTATCATCTCTGATTTAATCATCCTCAAAACTCTACCCAAGAAAAGTTATTTATCCATTATGTTTACTTCACTGGCCACCTTCTCCCTAGCTCTGTTTCAAAACATATTTTCAAGATATAAACAAATACTTCTAATTTCAATTGTAATTCATCCTAGACTCCATTCTATGAGATACTCTGGACTAAAACCATTGTGCTTTCCTGCCTTTTCTTTTTTAACCTTACCCTACCTTGTGTTCCTTGTGCTCTGTTTATTTGTCTTATTCTCTTCCCTGCATAGTGAACTCTTTCCTGAGGCTGATTAATTCATATTTGAACCAAATTAAGTAAAACTGAATTTTTCTATATTTTCAGATCTGAGTCCTGACTTTGCCAACTCATTTTTCTAGAATGATGATTCAAAAGCCTGGCCAAAAAAAAAAAAAAAAAAACTTTATTTTATGATATGTTAAAATACCAAGAAAAGAAGAAAGCCTATTTCTCTGTTATTCCTGTTAAAATTCACAGGGATACACATGCAGGTGAACCTAACATCTCCAAGCAGATGTGTTCAAAGCAAAAAATATTTGGAGAAACTGAAACTGATAATTTAAATTTCACTATTGAAGAATAAAATGAAAGTGATGACAAACAAAAGTGAGGACAAATATTTACATTTTGTTAAGGAACACTCTGATGAATATGACCAAGAAATTATATTAAAGAGAGAACTCTTTGGCTAAAACTGATGGGTAGAGAGAGAAAGCCAGGTCAGAGTCAAACCAAAGAAACCCGACTGCTATCAAATCGATTCCGATTCATAGCAACACTATAGTAAAAGAGCCAAAGAAAATAATTTCAATATTTAATTCTATCAACAGAGTCCCTGATGGTGTAGTGGGTAACATTTAGCTGCTAACTGAAAGGTCAGCAATTTGAATCTATCAGCTGCTCTGTGTAAGAAAGATATAGAAATCTGCTTCCATAATGATTAAACCAAAACCAAATCAAACACACTGCCAGTGGAGTTGGATCCAACTCATAGCGACCCCTCCTTGGGTTTCCAAGGCGATATCCCTAAGGAAGTAGATAGCCCAACCTTCCTTCCGAGGAGTGGCTGGTGGGTTTGAAGCGCCAGCCTTCTGGTTAGCAGTCAAATGCCTTAGGTGCTACACCACCAGATCCTATGGGGCGGTTCTACTTTGTCCTATAGGGTCACTATAAGTAGGAATCCACTCACTAGCAGCAGGTTTCTGAATTCTATGAAAGTACTGTATGTACAATAAAGAACTGCTAGAAATCAATTTTTTTAAAGACATACAATACAATAAGTAATGGAGAAAAGACATTAACAGGTACTTTGCAAGAAAAATGGAATTCCCATTATGCTCCCTGGTGTAAATCTCCTCTTACATTGGTCTTTCTCCTTTCTTATCTTAGTCTTTACATTTCTTTACTCCTTTCCTCTGGGATCACCTCTCAAACAAACAAGTCTTTCTCTCAGGATTTGTTTTCAGGGGAACCAAAAGCAGATAGGAAGAGATCAATAGTAAAGGCCAATGAGGAGGAAGTGGTTCTTTCATTGACAAAGAAGGAAAAAAGAAAAGTACACATGGCAGGACAAAAAATGCTGCTCTGCCCCACCCTCAAAAAAAAAAAGAGATATACACATCAAATCCCTAAACCCTGGGAGTGTTATCTTAGTTTTTAAAAACAGTCTTTACAGATGAAATTGAGCTAAGGATCTTGGGATAAGGATATAATCCTGGATTACCTGGAAAGGCCTAACTGCCATCACAAATGTCCTTGTGAGGGAAAGGCAGAGGGAGATTTAACACAGACAAACAGGAGAAGGTGATGTGAAGAAAGAAGCAGAGATTAGAGTGATCTAGCCACAAGCCAAAGAAGCTGACAACTGCCAAAAGCTAGGAGAGCCTTGATGTCAGATCTCTAGACTCCAAAAGTATAAGAAAATAAATTTCTGTTGTTTTAAGCCAACAAAAGCTTTTGGTAAGTAGTTTGGGTAGCTCTAGGAAATACATGTGGATTAAGATTTAGAAATTAAGGCACTGGTGATTCAATGGTAGAATTCTCATCTTCTATGTGGCAGAACCTGGTTCAATTCCCTGACAATGTACCTCATGCAGAGCCACCCCTGGTCTGTCAGCGGAGACTTGCATTTTGCTGTGATGCTGAGAAGCTTTCAGTGGAGTTTCCATACTAAGACAAACTAAGAGGAATGTTTTGGTAACCTACTTGCAAAAGTTAGCCAATGCAACCCTACAGATAACAATGGCCTGATTCCATGTACGGGTTAGACATGAGTCAGGGGGTTACTTGAAGGAAGCTAATAATAACAAGATCAGAGGTAGAGGGGAAGAAAATTGATGATGTCCTACCTAATGGTCTCCTTTCTTGGTAAAATAAGAATCAAGTTTATCTCCTAAATTTTGGGTGTCTTTTAGCCTACAGGAGTGATTTGAAGTTGCCTTTATAAGGAATGGGGGAGAAGTGATAAAAGGCAAGAAAAAAGGATTTCTAAGGAGAACGGCAAGCTCTGCAGGCGCTGGAAATAATGAATTTATAATGTATTAATTTTAGTCTCTTGAGTTTGACAGTCAATCAGCAGCAGGGGTGTACATACAGCAGACAAAAATCATTCCTCTCTCTTGCCTGAGTTCAAGGGCAAAACTCAAGGCCACAAAGAGGACCTTGCAAGCATAAGAAAAGATTAAATTTTGAGATGGGAATATGTGACTTGAGAGGGCACTACAATAAGAACTCAATAGTCAATTACAAAAGGACAAATATTGTATGAGATCACAATTATAAAAAGTCAAGAAAAGGGTTTCACAAAAAAAGAAATATTCTTTGATAGTTACCAGGGGTGGATGGGGAAGGGAGGGTAAACTAACTAGAGGGCAGATACGTATTAACTTGCATGAAAGAAAAAAAAAAAAAAAGCAGCTTTACTGAGATATAATCAATTGAATTTAATTTTGGAAACCTCATTCTGTTCCACAGGTCTGCGCTCAAAAGTCCACCTTTATAGAAACCCTCTTCTATTGCAAAATCCAAAGCAGCCCCTCCCACCAGCATCTTCTATGACATCACTTTTTGTCTTCACAGAATTTACTAATCTCTGAGATGATCCCGACCATTTATCTGTTGACCTGTTAATTGTTTTCCCCTGAGGGTAGGGACCTTGCTATCTTATTCATTACTGTACCCCCAGCCTTAAGAATAGTACCTATGAACAGTTCTTGAATACATGTTGAATGAATCGTGGAAAAAAAAAAAAAAAACCCTCAAGATTACAATTCTTTTTAAGAGGTTGTATTTTTAGGGAAAATCTGGGTTCTAGAAATAAGACAGAAGCCCATTTTTCAAAGTGGGGCAAAGCTTCCCCTACTTCTAAGCAGAAGGTATCCCAGGAACCTGAGGTAAACTGAGTTTGCACATTAAGAATCTAATGCCTCTATGTTCTTGCGTAACTACAAAATGGGACTTCTCTCTCTTCCTCTAGTTTTCTCATACATTTTTGACTTCACTGTTGTGTATTCCCTGTCTAAAGAGTGATAGTTGGGTGGTAAATAGAGGAGGTGGGAGTGACTTTACATTCTCTCATATAAATTTCATAACAGGCATATGATTTAGATATCATTATTCTCATTTATAACATTTATGAAGATGGCTGCAGGACCAGGCAATATTCTGTTCTGTTATATATGAAGTCACCATGAATTGAAGCAAATTTAATGACAAGTAATAATAACAACAATCTCTTTTTTACACAGGAGACAAATGAGATTTGAAACATTAAATAATCCAAAGTCACACAACTAGTGAAAAAGGATGAAGTCAAGACTCAAAAGCAAGTTGAACTGACTCCCAAGCCAGTACCTCTTATTGATTATCCCCATGACTCTATGGAAACTATTTAATTATGCTTATTTTTAAACAGCATCCTCAAGTCTCTCAAACTCATATCATTCTTTCCAACCTGTGTTTCCAATCATTAAACAAACAAACAAACAAAAAAGCTCACTGCTGTTGAGTCGATTCACCTCATAGTAACCCCTCCTTGGGTTTCCAAGGCGGTATCACTGAAGAAGTAGGTTACTCAATCTTCCTTCTGAGGAGTGGCTGGTGGATTTGATCCACCAGACTTCTGGTTAGCAGTCAAATGTCATAGGTACTATACCAATCATTACTGATTAATTAAGTCACTCATTCAACAAAAGTTATTAAGAAACTATTAAACTGAAATGTCTCCTCAGGTTGAAGAAAACCCATCCTGTAACCAAGACAGACACTGTACTTCCCTTTATAATTCACAGGGAAATGGAAGAAACCATCAATTGATTTCTTTCATTACCATTGCCTGACTGTTACATCTAGTAAACCAAGTAAGCCAAAGATTAGCTTTCTAGTCTGGGTTATAGTTTTTTTAGATTAAATACAGTATCATTTAAGGAAAAATTTAATTTTTTAATGACAATTAATTTTAGAACTATATGAGGCATTGGTAATTCACTGGTAGAATTCTCTCTCACCTTCTGTGTGGAAGACTCAGGTTCAATTCCCAGTCACTACCCATCAAACACAGTCACCACCCATCTGTCAGTGAAGGCTTGCATGTTGCTATGATGCTAAGCTAGTTTCAGATGAACTTCCATACTAAAACAGGCAAACCATAAGGGCCTATTGATGTACTTCTGAAAATCAGCCAATGAAAATCCTATGCATGACAACAAATAGACAATGATTTATTCTTTTATGCATGGGGTCCTCATGAGTCAGGAACTGACTCTATGGCAGCTAACAACAAACAATTTTTAGAACTACAGGAAGCAACACTCAGTTTTGACTTACTGACTAAGTCTAGTTATGAAGTTAAGACTGTTGTGGTATTTGCCAATAATTTAAATAATAAATACCAGACGATTATCAGAGGTTACAAGTTGAAAATACATGATCAATGGAAAGATAATGCAATGGGGAGAGCATTATATTTCTTTACTAAGGAGATTTGGTGGTACAATGGTTAAGACCTTGGCTGCTAATTGAAAGGTTGGGGGTTTGAACTACCAGCTGCTCCACAGGGAAAAAGACCCAGCAAGGTGGTAAATTTTTAAACAAATAGATTGCCCAGTCTTCCTTCCATGGCATGGATGGTGGGTTTGAACCACCAACCTTCTGGTTAGCAGTCAAATGCCTTAGGCACTATGCCACCATAGCTCTTTATCTGCTCCTATGGAGAATACAATCTGGGAAACTCTATGAGGAAGTTCTGTTCTGTCCTATAGAATCTCTGAGTCAGAATCAACTTGACAGCACACAATAACAACTTGTTACTCAACTAATACAGCATATTTTCTATTAAATAGAAAGTCACTATATTATATTACATCTAAGTTTTAGGTATAATAGTCTATGATATTTATACTGTCGATAAGGAACTCCAGTGGCAGACTGGTTAATGTACTTGGCTGCTAACTAAAACGTCAACTGTTTCAACCCATCAGCCACTCTATTGGAGAAAGATCAGGTAATCTGCTTCTTTAAAGATTTATAGCCTTGAAAACCCTATGGAGCAGTTATGTGCTTTCCTACTTCCATAGTGATACCACCTCATAAACCTAAGGAGGGGTCTCTATGAGTCAGGACAGATACAACTGCAAATAACAATAACAACAACAACACAGGGTCACTGAGAATGGAATGGACTGGATGGAAGTGGGTTTAAAAGGTAGGTGGAACACAAAGGTTATTTTAGATCTTGCTGTAGTAACAAATGTGAAATTACCACAGTAGTAGCATGTGTGGAGTTGCCCAAGGATAGGCCCCAGTAAGGCAGCTCAGGGACCAGTGGAAGGCAGTTATTTGTGTACATGGAGCCATCCCAGGGTGGGCCACAGTAAGCCAGCCCCAGGACCAGTGGAAAGTGGGTGCTTGCTCCCTGGGGACATGCTGGGTAAGAGAGCAGGGTGAGGGACACAAAGAAATGAGCAGAGCCGTTTGGAACAGCTATGGGAGACAAACTTGTCTATCAGTTTGTCATACTGTGGTGGCTTGAGTGTTTCTGTGAGGCTGAAGGCTATGCCACCAGTTTTTAAAATGCCAGTAGAGTTACCCACGGTGGACGGGTTTCAGTGGAGCTTCCAGACGAAGTTAGACTTGGAAGAAGAAAGAGGCCATCCACTTCTCAAATAATTGGCCTGTGAAAACCTTATGAATAGAAGTGAAACATTGATATATTAGTGGAAAACTTTATGTATAGCCCTGAAACATTGTGCAATACAGTGCTGGAAGATGAGCCTCTCAGGTCAGAAGGGACTCAAGATATGACTGGGAAAAAGCAGACTCATCAGAGTAGAGATGACCTTAATGATATGGATAAAGTAGAGATTTGGGGATCTCCATTTGTTGATGTGGCACAATCTCAAGATGAGATGAAACAGCTGTAAACAGCCATTAGTAATCAGAACATGGAATGTATGAAGTATGAATCTAAGAAGATTGGAAGTTCTCAAAAGTGAAATGGAATGCATAAAGATCAATATTCTAGGCATTAGTGAGCTGAAATGGACCAGTTTTGGCCATTTTCAATCAGATGATCATATGATCTACGATCCTGGGAATGACAAATTGAAGAAGAATGGCATGACATTCATCATCACAAAGAATGTATCAAGATCTATCTGGAAGTACAATGATGTCAGTGATAGGGTAATATCCATATGCTTCCAAGGGAGACCAGTTAATACGACTATTATTCAAATTTATGCACCAACCACCAAAGCCAACGATGAGGAAATTGAAGATTTTTACCAACTTCTGTAGCCGGAAATTGACAGAACATGAAATCAAGATGTGCTGATTATTACTGGTGATTGGAATGCAAAAGTTGAGAACAAAGAACAATCCCTAGTCCTTGGAAAATGTGGCCCTGGTGATAGAAATGATGCTGGAGATAGCATGATAGAATTTTGCCAGACCAACGACCTATTCATTAAAAATACCTTTTTTCAACAACACAGTGGCTATACATGTGGAGTACACAGATGGAGTACACAGCAATAAGACTGACCACATCTGCAGTAAAAGGCAATGGAGAAGCCCAATATCTTCAGCCAAAACAAGGCCAGGTGCTGACTGTGGAACAGACTATCAACTGTTCATATGCAAGTTCAAATTGAAGCTGAAGAAAAAAGAAGTGCACAAAAGCCAAAATATAAACTTGATTACATCCCTCCTGAATTTAGAAACCATCTAAAAAATAGATTTGATGCATTGAACACCAATGACTGAAATTCAGAGAAATTGTGGGATGACATCAAAAAAAACATCTATGAAGAAAGCAAAAGGTCATTAAAAAGACAGGAAAGGAAGAAAAGATCAAAAGGGATGTCAGAAGAGACTGTGAAACTTCCCCTTGAAAGGAGAATAGCTAAAGCTAATGGAAGAATCCACAGGATAAAAGAGCTGAACAGAAGATTTCAAAAAGTAGCTTGAGAAGCAAAGCCAATTATTACAGTGAAATGTGCAAAGATCCCTGGAATTAGAAAATCAAAAAGGCAGAACATGGTTGGCATTTCTCAAGCTGAAAGAACTGAGGAAAAAAAATTAAGCCTCAAATTCCAATACTGAAAAATTCCATGGGCAATATTTTGAATTATGCAGGAAACATCAAAAGAAGATGGATGGAATACACAGAGTGACTATACCAAAAGAAATGGTAGATGATCATGCATTTCAGGAGGTGGCATATGATCAAAAAGCAATGGTTTTGAAGGAAGAAGTCAAAGCTACACTGAAGGAAGATGTTGTTCTGGGGCACTCACTCGGCTATGCCAAGAGATTTAGAAGACAGCTACCTGGCCAACTGGCTGGTACCCATTTGTATCCATTCCAAAGAAAAGTGATCCCACAGAATGTGGAAATTTTTGAACAACATCATTGATACCACACACAAGTAAAATCTTACTGAAGATAATTCAAAAATGGTTGCAGCAATATATTGACAGAAAACTTTCAGAAATGCAAGTTGGATTCAGAAGGGGATGTGGAACAAGGGATATCATAGCTGATGTCAGATGGATCTTGTCTCAAATCAAATAATAACAGAAAGATGTTTACTTGTGTTTTATTGACTATGCAAAGGCATTTGGTTGTGTGGAACATAACAAATTGTGGATAATATTGAGAAGAATGATAAATTCCAGAACACTTAATTGTATTCATGAGGAACCTATACATAGACCAGGAGGCTGTCATTCAAATAGAACAAGGTGATACTGCATGGTTTAAAATCTTGAAGGAAGTGCCTTAGGGTTGTGTACTTTCATCATACTTATTCAGTCTGTAGGCTGAACAAATAATCCAAGAAGCTGGATTATATGGAGAAGAACATGACATCAGGATTGGAGGAAGGCTCATTAACAACCTGCAATACACAGATGACACAACTTTTCTTGCTAAAAGTGAGGATGACTTGGAGCACTTACTGGTGAAGATTAAAGACTGCAGTCTGCAGTATGGATTGCACCTCAATATAAAGAAAACAAAAATCCTCACAACTGGACCAATAAGCAGCATCACAATGAACAGAGAAAAGATTGAAGTTGTCAAAGACTTCATATTACTTGGTTCTACAATCAACATGGGTGGGACCTCTGGTGGTGTAGTGCCTAAGGCACTTGACTGCCAACCAGGAGGCTGATGGTTCAAACCCGCTGGCCACTCCTTGGAAGGAAGTTTGGGCAATCTACTTCTGTAATGATACCACCTCAGAAACCCAAGGAGGGGTTGCTATGAGTCCAGTCTGACTCGACAGCACGTAACAACAACACAATCAACACCAATGGAAGCAGCAATCAAGATATCAGACGACATATAGCACTGGGCAAATCAGCTGCAAAAGACATTTTTTAAGTGCTAAAGAGCAAAGATGTCTCCTTGAGGACTAAGGTGCTCCTGACACAAGCCATAATATTTTCAATTGCCTCATATACATGTGAGAGCTGAAGAATGAATAAGGAAGACCAAAGAAGAGTTGATGTTTTTGAGTTGTGGTGATGGCAAAGAATGCTGAAAATACCATGGACTGCTAAAAGAACTAACAAATCTGTCCTAGATGAAGTGCAGCTGGAATGCTCCTTGGCAGCGAGAATGGGCAAACTTCATCTCACCAACTTTGGTCATGTAAGAAGGGACCATTCCCTGGAGAAGGATATCATGCTTGATAAGTGGAGGGTTAATGAAAAATGAAAAAGGGGGAGGTTCTCAATAGGATGCATTGACACAATGGCTGCAATGATGGGCTCAGGTACACAAAGGATTGTGGAGCTGGCACAGGACTGGGCAGTGTTTCGTTCTGCTCTACATAGGTTCATTATGAGTTGGAGACAGTTCAATGACACCTAACAACAAATATGTATGTGAGAGCTAGACAATGAATAAGGAAGATTGAAGAAGAGTGGATGCTTTTGAGTTGTATTGTTGCTGAAGAATGCTGAAAGTACCATGACTTATAAAAGAACTAAATCTGTCCTGGAAAAAGTCCAGCCAGAATGTGCCTTGGAAGTGAGAGTGGCCAGACTTCATCTCACCTACTTTGCTCATATTGTCAGAAGGGACCATTCTCTGGAGAGGGATATCATGCTTCATAAAGTGGAAGGTCAACAAAAGAGGGGAAGGCCTTCAACTAGATGGATTGACATGGTGGCTGCAGCTATGGACTCAGGTATAGTAGGGGTCATGAGGCTGGTGCAGGACCAGGGAATGTTTCATTCTGTTGTACATAGGTTCACTATGAGTCAGAGACGACTCGATGTCATATAACAACAGGATGATCTATCTAATACTCTAATAAGAAACACTCCATATGCTTGCCAAGAGATTCTTCATTAACATTGCTCTGAATATATGCTATTTCAAATAAATTGCTGTGGTAGATAAAGTTGTATGTCAACTTAGTTGGGCCTGGTTGAGTGGGTGGGGAGCTGGTGGTAGATATTCTCCATGATGAGACTGGTAATCAGCTCCATGGTGGGATCTACCACAAGCAGCTGAGTAGTTGCTTTAGGGATGTGGTCTGCTTCCCATATAAAAGAATCAGCTTTGGGAATGATCTCTAGTTTATGGCACACTTGAACCCGGCATGTAGCCATGTCATTGTTCAGCAGCCTGCCATGCTCTGCTGACTTTGAGACTTTCAATGGACTTGAATAAATGGCCTGCCATGTAGTTTGGTAACATCAGGACTGTGCCATTTTATCTGTCAACCTTGGGCTTGTTAGCCTCAGCAGCCAGTAGCTGCCTGAGTAATGAGATACCTTTAGCCTCAGTGGGCAAGGAGCAAGAGGCAGAGCTGAAACCCAAGGTCGAGGGGCTTTCACATAGCCCCTAGAGCCTGGAACTTTGAACTTGGACTTCTAGCCTCCAAACTGTAAGAAAATAAACTCCTATTTCTTAAAGCCATCCCATTTGTGGTATATTTCTTGTCAGAGTGGCACATAGGTAATCAGAACAATTACATAATAATCTGTATGCTGAACAAAAAATCTGAGAAGTTGGACTATATGAAGAAGAATGCAGCATCAGGATTGGAGGGAGACTCATTAAAAACTTCTGTTATGTAGATGACACAACACTGCTTGCAAACTTTAAGAACTTACTGATGAAGAGCAAAGACTATGGTCTTACTGATGAAGAGCAAAGACTATAGTCTTCAGTATAGATTACACCTCAACATAAAGAAAACAAAAACAAGCTAGACCAATAAGCAACATTACAATAAATGGAAAAAAATAATGAAATTGTCCATAATTTCATTGTATTTGGGTCCACAATCAACACCCATGGAAGCAGCAGTCAATAAATCCGATGTCATATTGCACTGGGGAAATGTATTGCAAATGACCTCTTTAAAGTGTTAAGAAGCAAAGATGTCACTTTGAAGACTAATGTGTGCCTAACCCAAGACATGGTATTTTCAATCTTCCTCCAAAACACAAGGAGGGGTTGCTATGAGTTGGATCTGACATGATGGCAGTGAGTTTGGTTTTTGTGATATGCGTGTGAGAGCTGGACAATAGGGAAGGAAGACCAAAGAAAAATTGTTGCCTTTGAATTGTGGTGTTGATGAAGAATACTGAAAATACCCTGGCATGCTAGAAGAATGAAATCTGTCCTGGAAGAAGTGCAGCTGGAATGCTCTTTAGAAGCGAGAATGGCCAGATTTCATCTCACCCACTTTGGTCATGTTGTCAGAAAGGACGATGCAATGGAGACAGATACCATGCTTGGTAAAGTAGATCGTCAGTGGAAAAGGGGAAGACCCTCAATGAGATGGGTTGACACAATGACTGCAACTATGGGCTCAAGCATAGCGAATATTGTGAGATGGTGCAAAAGCAGACAGTGTTTTATTCTGCTATATATTGGGTCGACTGTATGTAGCGCCAACTGGATGGCACCTAACAACAATCTAACCAGGCAGGAAATCTGCAAGAAGAAAAACAATTGTAGTCTTTTCAGCAATTCCAACAAGCTACAAACTTTTAATTCATCTGAGTATGTTTGCCATCAAATTAATTTTCAGAATCTCCTCTCTTACTTTCTGAGTGTTAAACCTTCCATTATTCATTAAGTATATTTTAAATTTGCCTAAACAAAACTCTAGGTGACAAAAGTATCCATCATATGCTTTAAATAAATATTGTTCATGTTTATTTTTTTTTTTTCTACATAAATGTTTATTTTCATAATGTACCCATCTCTTCTGTTAGGCATTCAGCACCTGTTCATCCAGCCAGCCAGAATTCGAGTAAAAGCTTCATATTGCTTTCTGAGAATGTAATTACATTCTGCATATAATAAAATTGCTTTGCGTTTTAGCTTCCTAGTGCTGCTGTAACAGAAATAACAAGTGGGTGACTCTAAAGAACAGTTTTGTTTTGTTTTTTTCCTCACAGTTTAAGAGGCTAGAAGTCTGAATTTGGCGTCTAGGGAGAAGGTCTTGTCTATTTTAGCTTGTGTTGTTGTCAATTGCCCCAGTGTCAATTCCAACCCATGGCAAGATTGTCCCACATCTTCAGAGTAGAACTGTTCCACATGGTCTTCAAGTCTGTGGCACCTGTGGGTGTATGTGAACCATCAACTTTTCAGCCACTAGTGGCATGCTTAGCCATTTGTGCCACCCGGGGACTCTTTTCTGCTTCTAGTAGTCAGCAACCCTTGGATCCTTGGGTTTAGAATCATTTGTCTCTGTGGCCATCAGGTTCATCTATGACATTCAACTTTTTCAGTTTGTGCATAATCTTATGCAAATATCAAATCTCTGTCTTGTTTAATCTTTACAACTGGAAAAAAAAAGACTTCATCATTTATTACTTTATTTGATTATTATGCACTGAATATTTAAAAAGTGCTCAATACTTTCTAGGGACTGGATATTCAATGGAAGAATATGGTAAATAAGATTCAAGCTCTTTCCCACTGTTTTGGTTACCTCTGTGCCATTCTAAAAGAAAATATCACAAATGGGTGACTTTAATAATCAGGGATTTATTCTCTTATCGTTTTTGAGTCTAGAAGTCTAAATTCAAAGTGCCAGCTCTAGGGGTTGGGTGAAGGCCCCTCAAACTTGTTCTGCCTCTTGTTCCTGGCCCAGTGGAGCTAGAGGCATCTCTTCATTTAGGCAGCTGCCGCCTACTGAGGCTAACAAGGCTAAGGTCAACAAATAAAATGGCACAGTCTCAGTATTACCAAACAACACAGTAGGCCACTAATTCAAATCCAGAGACAGTCCCAAGATCGGCAGGAGTCAAGGAGGGCTGCTGAATGAAGACTTGGCTTCATGCAAGGTCCAAGTGTGCCAAAATGCTGCAGAGACCTTTCTGAAAACGTCTCCTTATCTACTGGAAGCAGACTACATCCCTAAGGCAGCTACTCAGCTGCTCCCTGCAGATTCTACCATGAAGTTGATTACCAACCTCACCATGCGGAATAACTACATCCAGCTGCTCAGCCACTCAAAACCAGGCCCAGACAAGTTTACACACAACTTAACTACCACACCCATTATAAACAGTTTGCATTAATGATATCCATCTAACAGGAAAGTTATTCCCCTCCTCCTCATTTGTCTACCTCCTTTATTGTATTAAATTAATGTCCACATTCATTTATTAGTTAAAATATATTTTCTTAGCCTTCTATCCATCACTATCTGTCATTTTGTTGTACTATGATGTCTTGATAATTACTAGGGATTGGAATGCATAGAAACAAAGAAGCAGCATTGGTAGTTGGAAAATATGGCCTTGATGATAGAAATGATGTCAGAGATCACATGACAGCATTTTGCAAAACCTGTGACTTATTGATTGTAAATACCTTTTTTCAACAACATAAATGGTGACTATATATGTGGATCTTGACAGATGGAACAAATAGAAATCAAATTGACTACATCTGTGGTAAAAGATGATGGAGAAGCTCAATATCATCAGTTAGAATAAAGCAAGGGGCCACCTGTGGAACAGATCATGAATTGCTTATATGCAAATTTAGTGGAAGATGAAAGAAATTAAAAGAAGTCCACAAGAGTCAGACTACAATCTAGGAAATTAAAAGAAGTACACAAGAATCAGAATACAATCTTAAGTATATCCCACCTGAAGTTAGAGGTCATCTGAAGGATAAATTTGACACATTGAACACAAATGATTGAAGACCAGATGAGCTGTGGGATAACATCAAGGACATCATACATGAAGAAAGCAAATGTCATTAAAAAGACAGGAAAGAAAAAAAAAAAAAAATGGATGTCACAAAAGATTCTGAAACTTACTCCTGAATGGAGAGTAGCTAAAGATAATGGAAATGAGCTCTGGTGGCCTAGTGGATAAGGCATTAGGCTGCTAACCAGAAGGTCAGTGGATCAAACCTGCCAGCTGCTCTGTGGAAGGAAGATGGGGCAATCTACTTAAATAAATATTTACAGCCTCAGAAACCCAATGAGGGTTGCTATGATTTGGAATTGACTCAATGGCTGTGAGTTTTAGTTTAAAGGTCATAGGAGAAATGATTAAATAAAAGAGCTGAATAGAAGATTTCAAAGGGTGGCTTGAGAAGGCAAAGTAAATATTATAATGAAATGTGCAAAGACCTGGAGTTAGAAAACCATAAGGGAATAACAAGCCCAGCATTTCTCAAGCTAAGAACTGAAGAAAAATCAGTCCTCAAGTTGCAATAATGAAGGATTTGATGGGCAAAATATTCAATGATGCAGGAAACATCAAAAGAAGAAATACACAGAATCACTGTACCAAAAAGAACTGGTCAATGTTCAACCACTTAAGGAGATAGCATATGATCAAGATCCCATGGAATATCTCAATTTCTCAATTCCTTCAATACCTGAATCTTAGTTTTTCACCAGTTTCTTTAGTGGAGCTTGAATGTCTTTTTTCAGTTAGAAGTTGCTGATATTAGATAGAGCTTGAGTGAAAGCAAAGAATACCAGAAAGAGGTTTACCTGTGTTTTAATGACTATGAAAAGGCATTTAACTGTGTACTCCCAAACTACTGCCGTCGAGTCAGATTTAACTCATAGCAACCCCTCCTTGGGTTTCTGAGGTGGTATCACTACGGGAGTAGATTGCCCAACCCTCCTTCCGAGGAGTGGCCGGTGTGTTTGAACCACCAGCCTTCTGGTTAGCAGTCAAATGCCTTAGGCACTAGGGCTGCCAGAGCTCCTATTTAACTGTGTAGATCATAACAAATTATGGATAATATTATGAACAATGGAATTCCAAAATACTAAGTTGTGCTCATGAGGACCTGTACATAGACCAAGAGGCAATCATGGAAACATAACAAGGGGATACTACATGGTTTAAAACCAGGAAAGGTGTGTGTCAGGTTTGCATCCTTTCACCACACTTATTCAATCTGTATGCTGACCGAATAATCCAATAAACTGTATTCTATGAAGAAGAATGCAGCACCTGAATTGGAGGAAGACTCATTAACAATCTGTGATATGCAGATGACACAAACTTGCTTGCTGAAAGTGAAGAAGACTTGAAGTAGTTAATGATAAAGATCAAAGATGTCAACCTTCAGTATGGATTATGCCTCAACATAAAGAAAATGAAAATCCTCACAACTGGACCAATAAACATGATAAATGGAGAAAAGATTGAAGTTGTCAAGGATTTCATTATAATTATATATACAATCAACACTCACAGAAGAAGCAGTCAAGAAATCAAATTTGGCATATCTCCTTCAAAAGAAACAAACAAACAAAAAAAACACCTCACTGCCGTGGAGTCAGATCCGACTAATAGCAACCTCTCTTTGGGTTTCTGAGGCAGTATCACTATGGAAGTAGACCGCCCAACCTTCCTTCCGAGGAGTGGCTGGTGGGTCTGAACC
>NW_006921833.1:1354501-1361735 GCF_000298275.1 Orycteropus afer afer
GGATCTCCATAAATGGCCCTAGGGTGAAAAATAGATCTGTTCAAACAATTAGTCTTCTCCAGCTCTTATTCTCCTGAGGTTGTTTCTGCCATTAATATGGCTTTGCACCCATCCTGGAAAAGAATGTGAGTATCCTTTTTAATTGTTTGGAGACTATAGAATAGGAGGTATTTGTGGGATGACTAAAGATGTCAGGCTTGAGTTGTGTCCCATTTTTTTCTCTTTCTAAACTGTCACTCATTTCTCACCCATCTTTGGAGTTTGCAGTAGGGTCAAGTTTTCTCAAATGCATATTTGCTAAAGCAATGGAAACTAAAAAAAAACTAAAAAAAAGTGGAAATGGATACATAATAAGTAACCCAAAATGTGTAATATAACTCTGGAAGAAATAATGTTTTTAAATGCATTCAAATATGTATTACTATAATATACTCACAAATTAAAAAGAAAGTTTAAAGGAATGAGTCTTTACATTCTGTTTGCAACATTATGCACATTAGTGAAATGCTACCCTAAAAAGAATAAAAACAGACTTAATTGCAACTGTATATTGCCTCTTTCAGTCCCTGAATTTTTATAGTTCCCTAATGCCTTCTGTAGTTGCTTAATTTCTTCACACTTGAGTGGTCATGGCTAATGCATGTCACATAGCTGTTGGGAATGGCGTGACCTGAAAATTGCCCAAGTTGTTGAATGAAGAGCAACTTTGAAAAGACAATTAAATACCAAAGAGCTCTTTATTCAGGGAGGGTCACGGTAAGGTCTTCCACATTGTCCTTATAAGTTTAGCTGTTATTGGCATCTCAATGTCACCTTACTTTAAATATGGCAAAATATAAAGTTCTTTCCTGTGTTTATTCTACATAGAATTTTCTTTCTAAAAACCTTCTTATAAGTATAATAGACTCAATTTTGGGGTGCTAGCCTTGTTCTGCAAAAAGTCTTGTTAAAGTGTTAAAAAGAAAAGATGTCATTTTGAAGAGTAAGGTGTGCTTGACCCAAACCATGGTATTTTCAATCGCCTTATATACATTTACTTCCATAGTGATACTGCCTCAGAAACCCATGGAGGGGTTGCTATGAGTCGGATCTGACTCGATGGCAGTGAGTTTGGTTTTTTGGTGGTTATATACATGTAAAAGCTGGACAATGAATAAGGAAGACTGAAGAAGAATTGATGTCTTTGAATTATGGTGTTGGTGAAGAATATCTAACATACCATGGACTGCCAGAAAAATGAATAAATCTGTTTGGATAGACGTATAGCCAAAATGCTCCTTAGAGGCAAGGGAGGTAAAATTTTATCTCATGTACTTCAGACATTTTATCTCCCCAAAGAGAGGCCTCATGCTTAGTAAAGTAGAGGGTCAAGCAAAGAGGAGAAGACTCTCAACATGTCAGATTGGCACAATGCCTACAATAATGGGCTCAAACTTAGCATTGGCTATGAGGAGGACACAGGACTGTGCAGGGCTTCGTTCTGTTGTACACAGGGTAACTATGAGTCAGAACCAAATACGTGGCAAATAACAACAGTCTTGTTCTGTAGGTAATTATTTGCATGACAGATTTCTTAGTAAAATTAGTGGGTTGCACTAATTCATCATTAAGTATCAACATTTTGCCAAAGCATGGTAGCTAGTACGTAACTATCATCATGTTATTCCCCTGCTCAAGAGGTTATGCTGGCTCCCAAATTCCTGTTGCTACAAAATAAGATTCCTTTATTTGTATTTCAAGCTTTTTTCCATTTTTAAAGCTGCCTCCTCTCATCTTAGCCCTCAGTCCTCTGCCAAACACACACATTTCACACTAGACAGGTGTTCCAGAATTTGATTTTGGGGGGACTATTAAATGAGTTCTATAGCCTTGCTACTGAACATTGGTCCATGCACCAGTAAAGTCCATGAACTGTTTGTTACTAGGCTGTGACAGTAGAAGCACAGGAACAGAAGAGTGAATATTTAGAAACTTTATATAAAGATGACATTGCCATGATACCCAAGCACATGATCAGTGGACTGTTTTTAAACAGTTTTAGTGTTTCTAAACAGTCTCAGTGACTAAAACATGGCAGGGGCTGGATTCCAGGCATGATCAGTATGACCGCATTACATGGTGTTTAAGCTTAGTTTGTCAATTATAAATCAAAAGTGTATAAAAGTCTAGGATTATCTAACCAGTTATTTTTTTAAATTTATAATTTAATATTATTAACTATGTAAAAAAGTAAAATTTATATTATTTACTTTTAACTTTGATTTAACTATGGTGATATAACAAAAAGCATCATTAGACTTATTTTGTCAAAAAAGATAGATCTTTTTAACATGGTGTTGTGGTTAGTTGCAATTGTTAGTTGCCAGGTCCTGTAATGTCCTCACAATCGTTGGGATATTTGAGCCCACTGTTGCAGCTATCATATCAATTCAGTTCACTGAAGGTCTCCCTCATTTTTTTTAAACCCTCTACTTTACCAAACATGTTCTTTTCTAGCAGTTGGTCTCCCTGATGAAAAGTAAGCAAGACAAAATCTCACCATACTCACTCACAAAGAGCATTCCGGATGTACTTCCTGCAGACTGACTCATTTGTTCTTTTGGTAGTCCATGGTAAATTTAGTATTGTTAGCCATCACCAAAGATAAAGGCACCAATTCTTCCATCTTCCTTTTTCATTGTCCAGTTTTAATCTGCATTTTAGGCAAGTGAAACAACTATATCTCAGGCATATCTTAGTCATCAAAGTGACATCTTTCCTTTTAAGACTTTAAAGAATTTTTTGGAGCAAATTTGCCAAATGTAGTATTTCATGTGAATCCTTGACTGCTGCTTCTTTGGTTTTTTTTTTCTTTTTTTAAAATTTTTTATTGTGATTTGGGTACAATTTACAAAGAAGATTCATTTTACTCTCAACAGTTCATGCACATTTGGTTTCACAGCACTGATTACAGTCCCAATAATAAAAAGCTCTCCTCCCATCTCCTCCCTGTGCCTGCTCCTTCTCTGTGTCCTTATCTATGCAGTCCTGTCTAACTTTCCATCTACGCTAATGCTACTCTTCTGATCTCTCAGTTGATTGATCTAAGGGGTGCATCTCCCCAGGTAGGTGGGTGGATCTCCCTGGGGTAGGTGTTCCGTTTGTAGGCCTTTCTGCTATTTGGCTGAGAGTTAATCCTCAGAAGTGAGTCCAGTTCCAGGCCTGAAGGATAACCTGGAAACATAGTCTTGGGGTTGTTGTTATTGTTGTTAACTGCAGTCGAGTTGTTTCCGACTCGGGGTTGTAATACTCTCTATTCGACTAATTATTTGTTCATTTCTGTGTTTTTGAATTTAGTTCCACATTTTTCCTCTCACTCTATCCAGGATCTCCAATTTTGATCCCTTTCCAAGTGGCTGTCATTGGTAACCAGCACCACCTAGTTTTCTGCTCTCAGGGTCATGAAGGCTGAGGTTCCTGTGGTCCATCAGATCCTTGGACTAATTGTTCCCATATGACTTTGATTTTCTTCATCTTCTTTGCTCCAGAAGAGGGGAGAACAATAGCTGCATCTTAGATGGCTACTCAAAAGCTGTTAAGACCCCAGTCGCTACTCACCCAAGAAGGATGTAGAACAAGATTTTTATGTATTGTGTTGTGACAATTGACTTGATTTTCCCTGAGACTATGGTCTTGAGCCTACAGGCCTGGTGACTCACTCCCTCAAGTTGTTTGGTTGACACTGAGAAACTACTCCAACCTTGTCCCCGGTTAGTTCTATAATGTATATGGATAGTTTTGTAGCACAAATACAAATATGAGTATATCATCAGACAAATCGAACTATGATCATTGGTATAGTCCTGCTCACCTACCCACACCTGTTCTTCTCACCTGTCTATGCATCCAGCCATAGACTAGTATTTGTTGCTACTGTTAATGCTTTACTGTGAATGTAATAGTATTTGCCTCTGTTGTCTGCATCTTTTGTGCATGTTTCTGTGTCCTCCTTTTCCCTATTGTTATTGTTGGTCACACATATTTGTTATATTGCCTTTCCCTTCACCCAAATCAATGACTCTTAGCTAGTCTGAAATTTTCCCTCCTCTTCCCTCCCATTCCTGGTAACAAACAAAGTAAATTTCCTTCCCTGCAGAAACCTTTCCTTGACTTTTTATAGCAATGGAATCCTACAGTATATGTCCTTCTGTGATTGACTTATTTCACTCAGCATAATGTCCTCCAAATTCATCCACATTATGAGGTGTTTTGCAGATTCTTCAATTATTCTTTAATGTTGCAGAGTATTCCATTGTGTGAATGTACCATACCTGGGGTGATCATTCATCTGTTGACAGGCACTTAGGTTGTTTCTATTACTTTGCTATAGCAAATAGTGCTGTAATGAACATGGGTGTGCATTCTATTCATGTTCTGGATCTCAACTATTTAGGATATATTCTTAATAGTGGACCTGCTGGATCAAATGGTATTGCTATTTCCAATTATTTAAGGAAACACCATGCCATTTTCCACAGTGGATGCACCATTTTACAGTCCACTAGCAGTTTATGGCAATTCCAATCCTGCCACACACTCTCCAGCATTTGTTATTTTCTGCCTTGTTGAACTTTGCTATTATTTCTGCGGTGAGATAATATCTAATTGTTGTTTTGATTTGCAGCACTCTAATGGCAAATGATTGTGAGCATTTCTTCATATGCTTCCTGGCCACCTGTATATCTTCTTTAATGAACTCTCTGTTCATGTCCTTTGCCCATTTTTGAACTGGATTGTTTGTCTATTTGATATTGAGGTGTTACAGTTATCTATAAATTTTAGACATAAGTTCCTTATCAGATATGTCATACCCCAATATTTTTTCCTAATTTGTAGGTTCTCTTTTTACTCTAGTGGAGAAGTCTTTTGATGCACATAAGAATTTAAGTTTTAAAAAGTCTGAATTATCTAGTTTCTTTTCCACTGCTTGCATATTTTGGGTTATGATTTGTAGTCTATTTATGCCATAGATTAGGATCCCTAGGTTTGCCCCTATTTTATCTTTGATGTATTTTATGGTTTGACTTTTACATTTAGGTCTTCAATCCATCTTGAGTTTGTTTTTGTGTATGGTCTGAGATATGGATGTTGTTTTCTTTTTTTACAAATGGGTATCCAATTTTGCCAGCACTATTTGTGCAGTCAGCCACAGGGATCCAGGTGAGGAGAAGGAACCCAGGAACGCCCAAAGCAGCAGGGTGGGAGAGCGGGAGAAAGGGGATTAAAAGGCCCAGGAACCCGGACAGAGGAGCAGTCAGCCGTAGGGACCCAGGTAAGGGGGGTAGGAGAGGTTTCCAACAGGGAGACAAACTTGTCTGTTGGTTTGTCCTACCGTGGTGACGTGTTGATGTGAATTTAGAGGCTGAGCCACGGGTGTTTCAAACCCAGTGGGATGCACATGGTGCATAGGTATCAGCCCAGCTTACAGACTGAGATAGACTAGGAAGAAGGAAGAGGCCATCCATTTCTCAAAGAATCAGCCAGGGAAAACCTTATGAATAGCAAAGAAACACTATCTAATGCATTACCACACAACTTTATGAATAGTCCGGTTAGGTTAGAAGGCTCTCAAAATAGGACTGAGAAAGAGCTGCATCATCAGAGTAAACCCAGCCTTACTCATATGGATAAGGCAAAGCTTTCAAGACCTCCATTTGCTGATGTGGCACTACTCAAATTGAAGAGAAACATCTGTAGACATCCATTAATCATCGGAACATGGAATGTACAAAGTATGAATCTAGGAAAATTGGAAGTTGTCAAAAATGAAATGGAAAGCATAAAGATTGATATCCTCAGCATTAGTGAGCTGAAATGGACTGGTTTTGGCCATTATGAATGAGAAAACCATATGATCTACTATGCTGGGAATGACAGTTTGAAGAGAAATGGCGTGGCATTCATCATCACAAAGGAAGTTGCAAGATCTGTCCTTAAGTACAATGCTTTCAGTGATAGGATAATATCCATACACCTACAAGAAGACCTGTTAATATGACTATTATTCAAATTTATGCACCAACCATCAAAGCCAAAGACGAAGAAATTGAAGATTTTTATCAACTTCTGCAGTCTGAAATTGACCGAACATGCAATCAGGATGTGTTAGTTAACACTGGTGACTGGAATGCAAAAGTTGGAAACAAAGAAGAATCACTGGTGGTTGGAAAATTTGGCCTTGGTGACAGAAATAATGCTGGAACTCTCATGGTAGAATTGTGCAAAACCAATGACTTGTTCATTGCAAACACCTTTTTTCAACAACACAAATGGTAGCTCTACATGTGGACTTCACCAAGTGGAACACACAGGAATCAGATTGACTACTTTTGTGGCAAGAAGTGGTGGAAAAGCTCAATATCTTCAACCAAAACCAGGCCAGGAGCTGATTGTGGAACAGACCATCAACTGCTCATATGCAAGTTCAACTTGAAGTTAAAGACAATTAGGACAAGTCCAAGAGAGCCAAAGAATGATCTTGAATATATCCCTTCTGAATTTAGAGATCATCTAAAGAATAGATTTGATGCATTGAACATCAATGACCAAAAACCAGAAGAATTGTGGGAGGATATCAAGAACATTATCCATGAAGGAAACAAGAGATCACCAAAAAGACAAGAAAAGAAGACCAAAATGGATGACAGAAGAGACTCTGAAACTTGCCCTTGAATGGAGAGTAGCCAAAGCAAATGGAAGAAATGACAAGATAAAAGATCTGAACAGAATATTTCAAAGAGTAGCTCGAGCAGACAAAACCAATTCCTATAATGAAATGTGCAAAGACCTGGAGTTTGAAAACCAAAAGGGAAGGACACACATGGCATTTCTCAAGCTGAAAGAATTGAAGAAAAAATTTAAATATCAAGTTGCAATATTGAGAGATTCTATGGGCAAAATATTGAATGATGCAGGAAATGTCAAGAGAAGATGGCAGGAATACACAGAATCACTGTACCAAAAAGAACTAGTTGATCACCTATTTCAGGAAGTGGCATATGATCTAGAACCAATGGTACTGAACGAGGAAGTCAAGCTGCAATTAAGAATTGGCAAAGAACAAGGCTCTGGGAATTGATGGAATACCCATTGAGATATGTCAACAAACGGATGCCCCATTGGAGGCACTCACTCGGTTATGCCAAGAGATTTGGAAGACAGCTACCTGGCCAACTGACTGGAAGAGATCCATATT
>NW_006921833.1:1362500-1364386 GCF_000298275.1 Orycteropus afer afer
AGCAGCATCACAATAAATGGAGAGAAGATTGAGGTTGTCAAAGAATTCATGTTGCTTGGTTCTACAGTCAATGCCAATGGAAGCAGCAGTCAGGACATTAGACTTCCGTAGTGATACTGCCTTGGAAGCCCAAGGAGGGGTCGCTATGAGTCGGGGCCGACTCGATGGCAAATAACAACAACAACAACAACAGCACTGGGAAGGTTAACTGTGAAGGAACTCAAGGAGACATCCTTTCTGAGGAGCAAGGATGTCTCCTTGAGGACTAAGGTGCACCTGACACAAGCCATGATATTTCCAATCGTCTCGTATGCATGTGAGAGCTCACAATGAATAAGGAAGACTGAAGAAAAGTTGATGCTTTTGAGTTGTGGTGCTGGTGAAGAATGCTGAAAGTACCATGGATTTCTAAAAGAACTAACAGATCTGTCCCAGAGGAAGTGCACCTGAAATGCTCCTTGGAAGCAAGAATGGCCAGACTTCATCTCACCTACTTTGGTCATGTTGTCAGAAGGGATCATTCCCTGGAGAAGTATCTCATGCTTGGTAGGGTGGAGGGTTGATGAAAGAGAGGATGGACTTCAACATGATGGATTGACACCATGCCTGCAATGATGGGCTCAGGTATAGCCGGGATCATGGAGCTGGCGCGGGATCAGGCAGTGTTTTGTTCTGCTATGCATGGGGTCACTGAGTCAGAAATGACTCGACGGCACCTAACAACAACATTTCTGCCTAAGGCATTTGATTGCTAACCAGAAGAGTGGCCATTCAAACCCACTGGCCACTCCTTGGAAGGAAGGTTGGGCAATCTACTTCCCTAGTGATATCGCCTTGGAAACCCAAGGAGGCATCGCTATGGGTCAGATCTGACTCAACAGCAGTGAGTTTGGTTTGTTTTGGATATTTGTTAAAGAGGCTATCTCTTCCTCATTTGACGGATTTTGGCCCTTTGTCAAAGATCATTTCTCTAGATGAATGGGTCTATTTTTGGATCCTCAATTCTGTTCCAGTGGTCTATTTGTCTATTTTTGTACCAATACTGTGCTGTTTTCACTACTGTGGCTGTTTAGTAGGTTTTGAGATCTGGGACTATGACATCTCCTACTTTGTTTTTCTTCTACAACAGTGCTTTGCTTATCTGAGGTCTCTGTTTTCCATATAAGTTAGTGATTGGTTTTTCTTGCCCTTAAAGAAAGCTGAGGTAATCTGAAATGGGATTGCATTGAATGTATAGATTGTTTTGGGTAGTATTGATATTTTTTTAATATTCCGTCTTCCTGTTCATGAATATAACATGTTCTTCCTTTATGTAAGTCTCTTGTAGTAGTGTTTTGTAGTTTTCTTAGTACAGGTCTTTTGTGTCCTTTGTAAGATTTATTCTTTTGTTATTCTGAAGTATTTTATCTTTTTGGTAGCTACTGTAAATGGTATTGTTTTCCTTATTTTCCTTTCAGAGATCTCTTTGGTGATATGGAGAAATCCAACTTGTTTTTGTATGTTCATCTTTTATCCTGCTCAATCATTTTATTAGTTCCAGAAGTTTTCTTGCTGAGTCTTTTGGGTTTTCTACACATAAGATCATGTCTTCTGCAAACAGAGATAGCATTATCACTTCTCTGCCAATGTTGATGTCTTTTATTTCTCTTTCTTGCCTTATTGCCATGGCTAGGACTTCCAATATAATGTTAAATAGAAGTGAGGATAGAGAGCATCCTTGTCTGGCTCGTGTTCTGAAGGTGAATGCTTTGAGTCTTTCTCCATTGAGAATAATGTTGGCTGTTGGTTTTGCAAATGTGCCCTTTATTATCATGAGGAATTTATTTCTGTTCTGTTGAGTATTTTGATCAGGTGTTGGATTTTATCAAATGCCTTTTCTGCATCAA
>NW_006921833.1:1365488-1366806 GCF_000298275.1 Orycteropus afer afer
TTTTTTTTTTTTTTCCCTTTCTGTTCTTGTTGTTGTATGTTTGCTGCTTCAATGATTGGTCTTCCTATTATTGATTTCTAATTTTATATCATTGTGATCTGAGTAGATGCTTTCAACGTTTTTAAATTTATGAGGCTTGTTTTGTGGTTTAACATATGGTCTATTCTAAAGAAAGATCCAAGTGCAATGGAGAAGAATGTGTATTGTGTTTTGGTTCATGGCTTGCTCTGTATATATCTGTGAGGTTGAGTTGTTTGATTGTGTTGAGATCATCTGTATCTTTGTTGAGTTTTTTCTAGTTGTTTTGTCCTTCATCAAAAGTGCTGTGTTCAACTCTTCTACTACTGTTTTAGAATTGTCTGTTTTTCCTTTCAATTCAGTTAATGTTAGCTTTATGTATTTTGGAGTTTTCTATTGGATGCATAGATATTTATTATGGTAATGTCATCTTAGTCAATTGACCCTTTTAACATCATATAATGCCTTTTTTTGTCGGTTATGCTAGTTTTTGCCTTGAAGTCTGTTTTATCAGAAGTTAATATTGCAACTCCTGCTCTTATTTGGTTGCCATTAATTTGATATATATATTTTTTCCATTGCTTGATTTTTTTAAAATTTGTTTTTATCTCTGTGTCTAATGGGTCTCTTATAGGAAGCATATTGATAGGTCTTGGTTTCTTATACAATCTGCCACTCTCTTTCTCTTGACTGGTGCATTTAGTCCATTCACATTCAGTGTGAATAACGATAGGTATGAATTTATTGCTGTCATTCTTTTGCATTTTTTTGTTGTGTTGTTGGTAGTTTCTTCATTCTAAATATTTTTCTGTGCTGAGTTCATTTCATTATCAATTATTTTTTCTTCTTTTTTCATTATTGTTGGTTTTGTGTTTACTAAGTGCTTGTGTTTTTTTCTTTCTTAAGTTGGTAATAAAGCTTGTTAACTTTTTTTGTGGTTTCCATGTACCAAACTCTTATCTCGCTAAGTTTGGAACAGTCTGTTCTATATAGACATTGTCCTGATTGCCTCTCCATATGGAAGTTTTGTAATTATAACATTATTACCTGTATTTGATTTGTTTTTGATGCCATTTACTGATTGACTCCTTTATTTCTCTATTTACATTTTTTGTGAGCTTAATTTAGTTTTGAGATTCTGTTTCAGGGTAGTTTCTAAGCAGTGTTTCAAGTGTCTTGTTTTTAATTTGTTGTTTTCCACTATTGATTTTCTGTTGGAAGGACTCCTGTTAGCAATTCTTTAGGGTTGGTCTGGTTTTCACGATTGCCCTTAATTTCTGTTTCTCTGGGCAAGTCTTAA
>NW_006921833.1:1367161-1380525 GCF_000298275.1 Orycteropus afer afer
TTTTTTTTTTTTTTTGGTCTCCTTTTGTTCTGGGTATATTTTCCTTTTCATATCATCCCATATAACTCTTTGGTTTTCTTCATTTCTCTCAGTTTGTTGTTCTGATACAAGCTCATACAAGCTGGTGTCAAGGGATTTGTCTTCTAGCTAGGAAATGCATTCTTCAGCCAGTTCAATTTTACGCTTTTGCCTTTCTTATGTGTTTTATATCTCTGTGATTTTAGTGTTCATCTTCTGGATTTCTAATTGCTGTTTTTGCTAATTATTATTTCTAATTGTCTATTTATTTTGTCAGTTTGTTCTTGAATGAGTTCCCTGAATTTTTCAAATGTTTTGTCTGTCTTCTCCTTGCTTCTGTTTATGGTTTCCTTGAGCTAATATCAAGCTCTTGGAGGGTTCATTATATATATCTTTCGAATTTTTTAAGAGATAGTTCTATTGCTTGTTCTTCCTCAGGGAGGTTTCCCAATTCTTTAGTTGGACACTTGTTTCTACTATCTTGTCCTGTTTCTTTTGTTTGACATTGTCTGTTGTCTCTGAGACATTTTGAGATTGTTGTCTTCATTTGTTGAGTGTGTGGTGATTTGTTTCATGCTGGTTTTATGTTTTACTTTGTTTTAATATATCCAGACATGTGGAGCAGGTGTGCTTCTTCGGTTGTTGCCTTGGCTGTACTGGGTCACCCTCTAGCTTTGTCTGTGTTGGTAGAGTAACTAGTGGGAATGTGGGTTCAGGTCCCTGTTTGTCATGGAGAAGAATTGCAGGTGGGATGAGCAAATGTTGTCCACCATCTGTCATTGATTCTATGGTGTAGGAGCTATTGGTGTTACTTGTCTATTGGGTGAGGTGGTTGACATAATAGATATGGCTTACTGTTATTGTTTTTAGGTGCTGTTGAGTAAATTCCAACTCATAGCCACCCTACATACAACAGAATGAAACACTGCCCAGTAGTAGCACATCATGCTCACAATTCTTGCTATACCTGAGCCCACCATTGCAGCCATTGTGGTCAACCCATCTTATTGAGGGTCTTCCCCTTTTTCTCTGACCCTCTACCAAGCATGATATCTTTCTCTAGGAATTGTTCCTTCTGTCAACATGACCAAAGTAAGTGACAGGAAGTGTGGCCATTCTCACTTCAAAGGAACATTCCAGCTGCAATTTTTCAAGGACAGAATTATTCATTCTTCTGGCAGTCCATAATACTTTCAGTATTCTTCACCAACATCACAACTCAAAAGCATCAACTCTTCTTCAGTCATCCTTATTCATTGTCTAGCTTCCACATGCATATAAGGTGATTGAATATACCATGGCTTGAGGTAGGTGTACCTTAGTCTTCAAAGAGACATCTTTGCTCTTTAGCACTTTGAAGAGGCCTTTTGCTGCAGATTTGCTAAATGCAATACAATATTTGATTTCTTGATTGCTGTTTCCATTGGTGTTTGTGGATCCAAATAATAAGAAATATTTGACAACTTCCAACTTTTCTCCATTTTTCTTGATGCTGCTTATTGGACCAATTGTGAGGATTTTCTTTTCTTTTTTTTTTTTAATGCTGAGGTGAATTACATAATGCAGAACATAGTCTTTTATCTTCATCAGTAAGTGTTTCATCTTCACTTTTAGCAAGCAAGGCTGTGTCATCTGCATGTTGTAGGTTGTTAATGAGGTATCCTCCAATCTTGATGTCATGTTCTTTTTCATATAGTCCAGCTTCTTGGCTTATTTGCTCAGCATACAGAGTGAATAAGTATGGTGAAGCAATACAACCCTGATGAACTCCTTTCCTGATTTTAAACCATGCAGTATCCCCTTGTTCTGTTTGAAGGACAGCCTCCTGGTCTATGTACATGTTCCTCATGAGTACAATTAAGTGTTCTGGAATTCTCATTCTTCTGAATGTTATTCATAATTTGTTATGATCCGCAGAGTTGAATATTTTTGCATAATCAATAAAACACAAGTAAATATCTTTCCAGTATTCTTTGTTTTCAGCCAAAATCCATCTAACATCAGCTATGATATACCTTGTTCCACAGCTTCTTCCAAATCCAGTTGCATTTCTGGAAGTTCCCTGTCAAGATACTGCTGCAACTGTTTTTGAATTATCTTCAGCAAGATTTTACTTGCATGTGATATTAATGATATTGTTTGAAAATTTCCACATTTTGTTGGATCAACTTTCTTTAGAATGTGTACAAATGTGGATCTCTTCTCCAGTCAGTTGGCCAGATATCTGTCTTCCAAATTTCTTGGCATAGATGAGTAAGTGCCTCCAGCATGGCATCTGTGTGTGGAAACATCTTAATGGGTATTCTGTCAATTCCTGGAGCATTTTTAGCCAATTTCTTCAGTGCAGCTTTGACTTCTTCCTTCAATACCATTGGTCTTAATCAAATGCTGCCTCCTGAAATAGATGAATATTGGTCAATTCTTTTTGTTGACATGACCCTATATACTCCTTCAATATTTTTTTGATGTTCCCTGCATCATTCATTATTTTGCCCACAGAATCTTTCAATGTTGCACCTGAGTCATGCATTTTTTCTTCAGTTCTTTCACCTTGAGAAATACCGAGCATGTTCTTCCCTTTGGTTTTCTAACTCCAGGTCTTTGCACACTTCACTACAATAACTGACTTGGTGTTCTTGAACTGCACTTTTAAATCTTCTGTTCAGTTCTTTTATCTTGTCATTTCTTCCATTTGCTTTAGCTAGTCTTCATTCAAGGGCTAGTTTCAGAGTTTCTTCTGACATCCATTGTTGTTTTTTCTTCTTTTCCTGTATTATTATTCTTTTTAAATGACCTTTGGCTTTCTTCATGTATGATATTCTTGATGTCAACCCATAATTTATCTAGTTTTTGGTCATTCACGTTCAATACCTCAACTCTATTCTTCAGAAGGTCCCTAACTTCCAGTGGGATATAATCAAGGTCATATTTCAGCTTTTGTGCACTTGTTTTAGATGCTTCAACTTGAACTTGAACTTAATATGAGCAGTTGATGGTCTATTCCACAGTGGGCTCCTAGCTTTGTTTTGGCTGAAGACATTGAGCTTCTCCATCACCACTTTCCACAGATGTAGTCAATCTGATTTCTGTGTATTCCATCTGGTGAGGTCCACATATAGAGCTGCTGTTTATGCTGTTGAAAAAAAAGGTATTTGCAATGAATAAGTCACTGGTCTCATAGAATTCTGTCATGTGTTCTCTGGCATCAGTTCTATCACAAAGGCCATATTTTCCAACTACTGATGCTTCTTTGTTTGCAATTTTCCCATTCAAATCACCAGTGATAATCAACACATCTTGGTTGCATGTTTGGTCAATTTCAGACTGCAGAAAGTTAGCAATAATCTGCAATTTCTTCCTCTTTTTTGGCTTTAGTGGTTGGTACATAAATTTGAATAACAGTAGTATTAACTGGTTTTCCTTGTAGGCATATGGATATTATCCTATCACTGGCAGCATTGTACTTCAGGATACATCTTGAAATATTCTTTGTGACAATGCATTCCATGCCATTCTTCTTCAATTTGTCATTCCCAGCATAGTAGGTTATGTAATTGTCTGATTCACAATGGCCAAACCAGTCCATTTCAGCTCAATAATGGCTAGGATATCAATCTTTATTGGGTCCCATTTCATTTTTGAGAACTTCCAGTTTTCCTACATTCATACTTCATATGTTCCGCATTCTAATTCTTAATGGATATTGCAGTTGTTCCTTCCTCTTTTGAATCGTGACCTATCAGCAAATGGAGGTCCTGAAAGTTTTACTCCATTCATATCACTAAGGTCAACCCTATTTTGAGGAGGTAGTTCTTCCCCAGTAATATTTCCAGTGCCTTGCAACCTGAGAGGCTCATCTTCCAGCACTATATCAGACAATGTCTCAGGGATATTCAAAAAGTTTTCCAGTAATATATCAGACAGTGTTTCATTGCTATTCATAAGGATTTCATTGTCCAATTCTTTGAGAAGTGATTGGCCCCTTCTTTCTGAGTCTGCATTAGTCTGGAAGATCTCCTGAAATCTGTCTACCATGGGTGACTCTGCTGGTATTTAAAATACTGGTGGCATAGCTTCTAGCCTTACAGCAACACTCAAGCCACCACAGTAGGACAAACTGACAGATGAGTTGTGGATGTAGGTGACTACTGGAGAGTTAATGTGTGCCTCCCTTTGGATGAAGCAGGAAAAATTAGAGAAACATGAAAACCAAGGAGAAGAGGAAGAGATGGAAAAAATGAAAAGATTGAATAAAAAGAGAAGACAACAAATAGAGAAAAAGAAAAAAGAATATAAGAAATAGAGAAAAGCAAAAAGCGTAGGGGTGAAAGGGGTGAAAATTTGGTAAAAATTAAGACAATGAGGTAGAGGGGTAGATGATTTGATAGAAAGGAAGAAAGATTGGGGAAAAGGAAAAAAGAAAAATAAATGGAGGATAAGGTAATTGAGGATGAACTTTTCTAGTTAAGGTCAGCCAGCGGCCTTGAAAGCAGGAAGTTGTGGCAGAATCTGCTCATATCTGGAATGGGCACCCACATAGGTGAAAGGTGATTGGCACAAGAAGTCACCTCCAGGAGAGAAGGCTAAAACTTGTTTTTTGTACTTAGTGTGAGATAGATCACCCAGTGATGTAGATGTGAAGAAGAACAGCTACAGCCCCTGAACAGCTCAAATGCCCTGTTTGGAGCAGTTTGCTAAGGATGGTGTTCAACCATCAATCATGTCCTTGCAGTTCAAACCCGCAAGCTACCTAGCAGGAGAAAGGGCAGCCCTCCTCTGCAAAGATCCACAGGTCCGGAGATCTCAGGAGGCAGTTTCACTTTTGTTAAAAAGGCTTGCTAAGAGTTGGACTCAGACCCACTGCCATGGGTCCCAGTTAGCATTTGGTTTATTTGGGGAGAGTTTTTCTTCCCTCTTCCTTACCTCCTCCCAGACTCCATGGCAGCTTAAGCCACAGAAGGTCTGATCCGCTTCCCTATATGATCCTCTCCCACAAGTGCAGATTTAGCTCACCTTGAAACGTTCCAGATCTTCCATCTACTCTGTGTGTTCAATGCCTGTGGGTTCCATGAAGTTTTTTTTTTTTTTTTTTCCTTTCCTCTTTGTTTTTTTGTGTTTGTAATGGATTCATTTCAGGCCCGGCCTGCTTAACTCCTCCTGCTCCAGTCAATGAACTCTGTCCCTTTCCTGTCTGTACTCAAAATAATACTTTATCTTCACATTAAAATGCCAGGATCAATATTTGTACCTGTTTCACTGAGTCTCTCTAAATCTCTGTTGAAAAAGGGATTGGGTGAGGATCTGTTAGTAGGACAACATCTTGGCCCTTTTGCTTCTATTGATTATTGATCCAAGCAGAACAAAATCCTTGACAATTTCCACTTCTGAAAATAGCAATAGTCATAGTATAAATTATGTCAATGGGAGTGACAAGGAATGAAGGTTAAAAGAGTTCACATTCATTTTCCTCAAAAGTATACTCCAATCCCTGGAAAAGGATATCATGCTTTATAAGGTAGAGGATCAGCAAAAAAAGGGGCAGCTCTCAATGACACAGACTGACACAGTGGCTGCAATGTTGGGCTCAAGCATGGCAACAACTCTGAGGATGTTTTGTGTTTTCTGCTGTTATACATAGGGTTGCTATGAGTTGGGACCAAGTTGATGGCACCTAACAACAATAACTGCTAACTAGAAGGATGGTGGTTCAAACCCACCAACCACTGCATGGAAGGAAGTCTGCTCAATCTACTCTAGTAAAGACTTATCACCTCTGAAACCAGTGACTCATAGTGACCAGTGGTGGTCACTATGAGTCAGAATCAACTCAATGGCAGTGCTTTTTTTTTTTTTTTTGGTAACAACAACAACAACATATTCTCTCATATTAAGTATTTTTAATAGTCATAATTAATAATAAAGTTTCAAATGACAATATGTATTAGCTACTTTACTGGTTAATGAGGCAATAAAACCAAGGAAACTTAAATAGCATTTAAAATCAAAACAAATTTTCAAAACCAAATTTATTAAATTAAAGAAAGTATATTAAAAAGCTGACAGAGGTAACTGTTTAATACTTTATATGTAAGAATTAGTGTTCCACGAACCTACTGTAAGTAATGGATGGGCTGCTGGACATGTACATATAATTGCTGAGTTATTAGTGAAAGACTACTTCAAAGACATTAGATTGAAAATGTTGGGTGAAGCTGTAGTAAAAAACATAGTTCAAGTACCTCTTCACAAAGACACCATAAATTGGCACATTCAGAAACATGCTAATGATATTGAAGACCACTTCAGAGAATACATCAGGCTAGTAGAATATTTTTCATTTCAATTTAATTAAAACAGAAATATAATAAACATGGCAAGTATTTAGTATATTGGCATTTGAAAATGAACTTGTTTTTAGTGTAATTTCTGAAAAAAAAAAAAAAAAACCCACACTAAATCTGAAGTGTCTAAAACTATTCAGTTTGTAGACCAAGTTCTTCGTAAAAGTATATGCTCTGATGGTATAGTTGGAAAGACAGGAAAATATTCTGGAGTAATTACTCAGATTCAGGAGTCTGCACCAAAAAATCTATTCTCTTAATACACTGAAATCTTTTTGTATTTTTTAAAAAATATTAGGTGCACTAAACAGGGTATTCATTGATGTAATGAACATTGTGAAATACTCAAAGCTGAAGTATTAAATTTGAGACTATTCTCTTTATTGTAAGAATATGAAAATTGATTACAAATTGTTGTTATGTGCTGAGATACATGGCTATTAAGAACAAAATTTTATTTAAAATGTGTCAACTACACAAAATTTCTCAGTATTTGTGCAATGTAAGAAGCAAGTTCTATCTGGACATTTGAAAGATGTAAATTGAGAAGCCAAGCTTGCTTATTTATAAGTATCTTTGGTATTTTTAATAATCATAATGCTTCAATGCAAGGAACAATGTGATGTTTCACAATGGGAGATAACATTGAAAGGCAAAAACAAAAATGAAAGGCCAGAAGAAAGAGAGTTTCTACAGATTGTTATGATGTGGTCCAGGGTTTAATAATGATTATCAGTGAGGTTGTGGTAGTTCAGGTTTCGTGTCAACTTGGCTGGGCCTGGTTTTGAGTGGCTGGACAGCTGGATGCAGTTATTCTGCACAATGAGACTGGAGATCAACTCCATGGTGGAATCTACTGTGAGCAGCTGAGTAGCTGCCTTAGGGATGTGGTCTACTCCCAGTATGTAAGAAGACAGTTGGACAAAGGTCTCTGAGCTTCTTGGCTCATGTAGGTTCTGTGTTTGCCAGAGTCATCAGTGAGTGGCCTGCCATGTTGTCTGCCAATCTTGGAACTATTTCTGGACTTGAACTAGTGGCTAGCCATATTACTCGATAACCTTAGGACTATACCATTTTATTAGTTGACATTGGGTTTGTGAGCCTTTGCAATCAGCAGCTGCCTGACTTAAAAGACGCCTCTATCTCCAGTGGGCCAGGAGCAAGAGGCAGAGCTTGAAGCACAAAGTTGAGGGGCCTTCACCCAGCCTCTAGAGCTGGCACTGTGAATTAGGAATTCTAGCCTCCTAAACAACAACTACAAACTGGAAGAGAATAAATCATTGCTCATTAAAACACTGATTTGTGGTATTTTCTATTAGTGGCACTAGATAACCAAAACAGAAGTAGATAATGACGTTGATATTTCATATGTATGAACGTTATCAACAATCACATTACAAATTTGATAGAATGTATTGAATCCTTTTTCCATCAGAAGAATATCCATTTACCAGATATTAATGGAATTCAAAATCCATTTCTTTCATCATAAGTTAAATTAAATTTAGTAATAACTTGCATAATAAATTGTTGACACTGGCTACTGATGAAGCATTGAAGATGATTTTTAAAAATATAGTATCAATGGTTCATACTGGATAAAAGTTAAAAATAAATACCTTGAGCTTGCTGAAATTGCTTTGAAATAATTTCTTTCAAGAATATCAACATAAAATACATCTGTAAGATTGATTTCTCTATGATTAGTTTATAAATAATTGAAAAACTTTAGATATGTTATTCCATGTGAATGATGTTACAAATAGAACTTGCACTACAAAAATTAAAGAACAGAAGCAAGCTTATTTGTTAATATTAAAAAATTACCTATTTTGATGTATAAGATGTCTCTTCATAGTTTGAATGTAGGTTTAATATAAAATTAAGATCATTATTTTACTCATAACTTTTTGTTTAGAATTCCATTGTTGGACAACTATACATTCTAGAATAATAGTGCATCTCTGTGTGAATCACAGTGATGTAAACTTTTAATGAACAATGTGAGCAGTTTTAAAAATTTTTTCTATTCTCCTATGTATTTATTCTCTGATTATTTTTAATGAAATGCAGTGTTCTTTCTCTGAATCTAATAATAAAAAATATGGCTTGTGTTTTTTTTGTCTTCATTTTTAATTTCATTTTCCCAGTAATTCATTTTATTAGATTTTACAAAAGTATAAGTTTGCAACAGAGTGGAAATTTGAAAAACAAACCCAGAATCAGTTCTTTACTTTAGATGTTGAAATACACAGTCTTATACTTCTGTTCTTGTTAGGAAAAATATAGGGCTGGGAACAAAGTAAATGCTCAGCAAATACCTATGGATAGATTTATATCAATGAATTAAGTTACATTTTCTGAGGGACCAATGTCTCCTAGTGGATTGGTTTATCTCTTGAGAGACTATTATTTGTATGCCAGCTCCTAGGAATATAAATCATTTAAGTGCACAACAGGATCTTTAGTATACTTGTTTTTTTTTTTTTTTTAACTCCCTGTTTTGGTTACCTTGTGCTGCTCTAACAGATAATATACCACAAATGGGATGGCTTTAACAAACAGAAGTTTATTCTCTTACAGTTTTGGAGGCTAGATGTCTGAGTTCAAAACTCCAGGCTCTAAGGGATACATGAAAGCCCCTCCACCTGGGGCTTCAGCTCTGCCTCTGGCTCCCAGCCCACTGAAGCTGGAGGCTTTCTTCACTCAGGCAGCTGCTGGCTGCTGAGGCTGACAAACCCAAGGTCGACAAATAAAAAGGCACAGTCCCCATACTACTGAACCACACAGCAGGCCATTGATTCAGGTCCACTAAGACTCTCAAGATAGGCAAACAACATGGTAGGCTGCTGAACAACAACTTGGCTACATGCAGGATTCAATTGTGCCAAAAGCTGAAGAACTTCCTCAGTTACTTCTTATATGCTACAAGCAGATCACATCCCTAAAGCAGCTATTCTGCCATTGCAGTATAATGGAATTGATTACCAATCTCATTATGGGGAATAACCACATTCAGCTACCCAGCCACTAAACCAGGCCCAGCCAAGTTGACACATAACCTTAACTACCACACTGCCCTATGGCACTGCTATGGGAATGTGAAGCTATTTCATTAGGGAGACAAATTCCAAAGGCCAGATGCAGAATCGGGCCCCAAGTGGATGAAATGGAAAATGTTATGGATTGAACTGTGTCCCTCAAATATATGTGTTGCAAACATTAACCAGAACTCCTTTTTGTTTGTTTGTTTATGCCTTGGATAGAATCCCATTTTGGAATGGCTTGCTTTTTTATGTAAATTAGACAGGATTAGTGTGGGGTGTGTCTTAAATCTATTAAGATATAAAAGAAATTAAACAAAGAAGCAAAAAAACAAAGATGGGAGTGGGAGTGGAGAGATGCCAAGGCATATGAAGATCACCCAGGAGCAGAAGCTCAAAACAGACAAAGACCTTCCTCCATATATGACAGACAGAAAACTTTCCCCTAGAGCCAGTAATCAATTCCATTATACTGCAACGGCAGAATAGCTGCTTTAGGGATGTGGTTTGCTTGTAGCATATAAGAGGTAACTTTGAGGAAGTTCTGCAGCTTTTGGCACAATTGAATCTTGCATGTAGCCAAGTTGTTGTTCAGCAGCCTGAATTAGGGCTTCTAGCCTCCTAACTGTGATGAAATAAATTTTTGTTTGTTAAAGTCAGACACTTGTGGTATTTCTGTCAAAGCAGCATTAGATAACTAAGTTGGAGAGCATTATGTGATTAAGCGGGATAATGAACAAGCCTTCCAAAAAATATCTTGTAAATTTTAACCTCAGACATGCGTAAGGCTTTGACTCTGTAAGACATTCTCTCAAAATGGAAATACCTTTGGAAACTGTAGCTTATCATTGTTTTATTATCCAGATGACTAAAAGGGTGAGGGTTGAAAAGAGGAAGAAAGGTTCCAGAGATAAAGTTCAACAGCTTCACAATTTACTTTTAAAAGTATATGTATAACCATCCATAGGCTCATGAGGCCCAATCTCATCTCCTAATTTTGCATGTGTTATATAACAGGAGAGGGATTTCCTATTTCTAGTAATAGCTGGCTAAGTTATTTCGGTTAATCTGGCTGAAAAGAAACAAACTCACAGAGAGCGAAAATAGGTGGGTAATATATAACTTTATGAAATGAAGTAGAATCTACCAAAAACACAAAAAACAAACCATTGCCATCAAGTTCATTCCAACTCATAGTGACCCCCATTGGGTTTCCAAGGCAGTAAATCTTTATAAAAGTAGATTGTCCTGTCTTTCTTCTATGGAGTTGCTGGTGGGTTTGAACCGCCAGCCTTCTGGTTAGCACTCAAATACTTTAGGTACTGTGCAACCAGAGCTCCTTGAAGTAGAATGTTGTTGCTGTTAGGTTCTGATGAGTCATCTCCAACTCATAGTACAACAGAACAAAACACTACCTACTCAGTCCTGTGCCATCCTCATGATCCTTGCTGTACCTGAGCCCATCATTGCAGCCACTGTGTCAATCCATCTTGTTGAGGGCCTGCCCCTTTTTCACTGACCCTCCACTTTACCAAGCATGATATCTTTCACCAGGAAATGGTCCCTTCTGACAACATGATCAAAGTAGGTGAGACGAAGCCTGGCCATTCTCTCTTCCAAGGAGCATTACAGCTGCACTTCTTACAGGATAGATTTGTCAGTTCTTTTAGTGGTCCGTGGTACTCTCAGCATTCTTTGTCAACACCACAACTGAAAAGCATCAACTCTTCGTTGATCTTCCTTATTCCTTGTCCACCTCTCACAAGCATATGAAGTGACTGAAAATACCATGGCTTGGGTTAAGTGCACCTTTGTCTTCAAGAAGCCATCTTTGCTCTATACCACTTGAAAGAGGTCCTTTGCAGCCTATTTGCCCAGTGCTGTACATTGTCTGATGTCCTGGCTGCTGCTTCCATTGGTGTCAATTGTAGAACCAAACAATATGAAGTCTTTGACAACTTCAATCTTTTCTCCATTCATCATGATGCTGTTTATTCATCCAGTTGTGAGGATTTTTATTTTCTTTAAATTGATATGTAATCCATACTGCAGACTGTATTCTTCAAACTTCATCAGTTAGTCCTTCAAGTCATCCTCACTTTCAGCAAGCGAAGTTGTGTCACCAGCATATCGCAGGTTGTTAATGAGTCTTCATCCAATTCTGATGCCATGTTCTTCTTCATACAGTTCAGCTTTTCAGATTATTTGCTCAGCATACAGATTGAATAAGTATGGTGAAAGGATATAACCCCGATACACTCCATTTATTTTAAACCATGCAGTATTTCCTTGCTATGTTTGAATGAAAGCCTCCTGGTCTTGTACAGATTTCTCATGAGTATAATCAAGTGTTGTGGAATTCCCATTTTTCTCAATGTTATCCATAATTTGTTATGATTCACACAGTCTCATGCTTCTTTATGGTCAACAAAACAGAAGTAAACATCTTTCTGGTATTCTTTGCTTTCAGCCAAGATCCATCTGACATCAGTAATGATATCCCCCATTCCACATACTCTTCTGAATCCAGCTTGCATTTCTAGAAGTTCTCTTTCAATATACAGCTGCAGCCATTTTTGAATTATCTTCAGCAAGATTTTACTTGAGTGTGATATTAATGATATTGTTTGATAGTTTCCACATTGTATGGAATTACCTTTCTTTGAAATGGGTACAAATATGGATCTCTTCCAGTCAGTTGGCGAGGTAGCTGTCCTCCAAATCTCTTGATATAACCAAGAGAGTGACTCCACTGGGGCATCTGTTTGTTGAAACATTTCAATGAGTATTCCATCAATTCCCGGAGGCTTGTTTTTCACCAATTCCTTCAGTGCAGCCTTGACTTCTTCCTTCAATACCCTTGGTTCTTGGTCATATGCCACCTCTTGAAATGGATGAACATCGACCAATTCTTTTTGGCACAGTGACTCTGTGTAGTCCCTCCATCTTCTTTGATGCTTTCTGTATCATTCAATATTTTGTCCATAATCTTTCAATATTGCAACTTGAGGCTTAAATATTTTGTTCAGTTCTTTTAGCTTGAGGAATGGCAAGCATGTTCTTCCCTTTTGGTTTTCTAACTCCAGGTCTCTGCACATTTCTTTATAATAGCTGGTTCCGTTCTTTCAAGCTGCACTTTGAAACCTTCCGTTCTTGTATCCTGTCAATTCTTTGATTTGCTTTTGCTACTCTCCATTCAAAGGGAAGTTTCAGAGTCTCTTCTGGCATCCATTTTGGTCTTTTCTTCCTTTCCTGTCTCTTAATAACCTTTTTCTTTCTTCATGTATGATAATCTTGATGTCATTCCACCATTTGTCTGGTTTTCAGTCATTGGTGCTCAACACATTAAATCTATTATTTAAATGATCTTTAAATTCAGGAAGGATGTAATCAAGGTTATATTTTAGCTCTTGTGGACTTGTTTTAATTGTCTTCAACTTCAACTTGAACTTGCATATGAGTAGTTGATGGTCTGTTCCACAATCAGTACCTACTCTTGTTTTGGCTGAAGATACTGAGTTTTTCCATCACCTCTTGCCACAGATGTAGTCACTGTGATTCCTGTGTACTCCATCTGGTAAGTTCTTGTGTATAGCTGCTATTTGTGTTGTGGTACTGGTAACGAATAAGTCGTCAGTCTTGCAAAATTGTTTCACATGTTATCTGATATTATTTCTATAACCAAAGCTACATGTGCAAACTACTGGTGATTCTTCTTTGTTTCCAACTTTTGCACTCCAATCACCAGTGATAATAAATACATCTTGATTGCATGTTTGGTCAATTTCAGACTGCAGAAATTGGTAAAAATCTTCAATATTCTCATCTTTGGCTTTGGTGGTTGGTAGGTAAATTTGAATAATAGTAGTATTAACTGGTCTTCCTTGTAGGCATATGGTATTATCCTATCACTGACAGAACTGTATGTCAGGACACATCTTGAAACATTTTTTGTGACAAT
>NW_006921833.1:1381105-1386593 GCF_000298275.1 Orycteropus afer afer
GGGGGAAGTAGAATAAGAGAAGAAAATAATATTTCTCAGGTAGTTGTATCCACAGAATCATCTTCATGTGGAGATACTTCCACCCATAGCCTCAAGCATGACTACAAATCCTTTTCCAAGGAAAAAAAGCAAGCAGGCATTTGAAGAGACAGAAGCACAGAGAGAATCTTAAGTAGGACCAAGATTCAATAGATACAACAGAGAACAGAAACAAGCATATACAGACTTCAGATATTGCAATATCAAGCACACATTTAGAATTTATATTTACTCTGTTTAAAGAATTAAGTAATAATCTTGAAATCAATTGCAGGCAAATGGAAAAGAATAAATATATCAGAGTATATTTGAAAATTAACCAAAGAGAAAAATAAAATAACATAAATTTTAAAATAATTAATATATTTGATATCTGACTAAATATAGAGAAGGTAAAATTCATGAATGGAAGGACAGAAGAGAGTATCCAGAACATAGCACAAATAAAGAAAGAAAATTGAAGATAGAGGTTAAGAAGTACAGACAGTACAGTGATGAAACCTAATGTACGCTTGATCGATCTTAAAAGAGGTGAGATAGAGAATAAGGCAAAGATATATTTGAAGAGATAATAGCTGAGAATTTTCTAGAACTCACATCAGACATGAATCCACAGATTTTATTGTTGTTGTTGTTGTTGTTATGTGCCGTCGAGTTGGACCCGACTCATAGCGACCCCTCCTTGGGTTTCTGAGGCAGTATCACTACGGAAGTAGATTGCGCAACCTTCTTTCCGAGGAGTGTCTGGTGGATTTGAACTGCCAGCCTTCTGGTTAGCAGTCAACTGCCTTAGCCACTATCCCCCAAAAATATTCCTCTCTGGATGAACAACAAACATCATGACTAGATATAATATAGTAAAGCTTTTCTTTTTTTTTTTTTTTTTAATTAATCTTAAATGCATCCAAAGGAAAGGAACAGATTATTTTCAAAAAAGCAACAGTTGGACTGAGAGATAACTGGCATCTTAACAGAAACAATGGGAGCCAGAAAGAGATCTTCAGTGTCCTTCCAGCAAGAAAATGTAAAGCTCACTATCTAGGGAAATAGCTTTTAGAGCAGATGGTCAAGGCCTATTTTCCACGGTGCATCTGATTGGGCTTAAAACACCAATCTTTTGGCTACTAGTCAAATGCTGAACCATTTGTGCCCAGGGACTCATATTCTAACACATTCACATTGCAACAATCTACAGCATAACATTTAAAGTCAATTTAAATAGAATTTTAAATGGAGATTGCCAACTAAAACTAAATGAAATTATAAAAAAAAAAAGTAATAATTTATTTGAGAAATTATTTGCAAAACACATATTTGATAAAGAGTTTATACCCAAAGTATACAAAGAACTCCTGAAAAAAAAAATGAGAGTGAACTATGCATATTTTCAAAAATACAAAACTAAGGTAACATGTCACCAGCACAATTTTGTTATGAAAATTCTACCATCCTAGTACATGTCAGATGATTATTAGTTTGAGATGCAAGTAGAAATAAAGATTAAAGATGATAAATAGGGACAAATATAAATGTACATTAATTTTATAAAACAGTAATAATAATATCCAATAGAGTTAAAGAAAGAAAGAAAGAACTGATGAAAAGGTATAGCAGACAATAAATTACCCAATGAACCAAACCCATTGCCATTGAGTTAATTCTGATTCATAGTGACCCTATAGGACAGAGGAGAACTGCTCCATGGGGTTTCCAAGGCTATAAATCTGTTCAGAAGCAGTCAATACAAACCAGGAGAAGAATGAATAGAGTAAAAGTACTTTAAGAACTGTATATTATCTGTAGTGGTGGTAAGGGCTGTGATATTAATAAGTTAATTATAAATGTTATAATATATAGGGCATCCATTAGAAAACAGAATAGGATTTATAGCTTCCAAATTGTTGTAGGAAAGAGGTAGAATATAAAATTAGAGTACACACTTCATTTAAGAACAAAGATAGACTGAATTTCAGGAAAATTAAGTAAACTTATTTTCTGAGAACAAGTCACTTCTAAAATATAAAAACCCAAAAGGGTTGCATGAATAAGGGTAAGAAAAGATAAATCATACAAATAAAAACTGAAGGAAAGCTTGTGTAGTAGCTACATTGGTGTCAGACCAAAAACAAAACTGTAAGGCAAAAATCCTCTTCACTATGATAAAACTTTTAATAATAATGATAATTTTCTGAATTTGTATGATCCTATTAATAAGGTTGCAAAAGAAAACTGACAGAATTACAGAAAAGTTCACAGTAAAAATGGAAGATTTTTTAAGAAAAATATTAATAAATGATGAAATAAGTACATAAGGAATCAATAAGGATGCAGCTGAGTTAAAAATTTAATAAAAAATGGAATATATAGAGTTATAAAGAATACAGAAGCTATCATTCATGTTTGTTTTAAGTTCACATGACATATTTAAAAAAATTGTCCAGATGCTGGCCCTCAAAGTAAATATTAAAAAAAATAGAGAACTGAAATAAAAGTGTCTATTTTCTGAACCCATTTGAGCTAGAATGAAATAGTATAAGTATAGCTATAAAATATTAAAATGTTTGGAAATTAATAAATAATCTTTTAAATAACCTATGTCAAAGGAAGAATTCATACTAGAATTTGGAATATTCTGAATTGAATGATAATTACAATAGTTTTTATCAAATATCAAATATAAAATTATGGCATGTAATTTAAAAGTATTTGGAAATAAATCTGAACTGTACATATTAAAAAAAATAAAAGCCTGAAAATGAATGATCCAAGCATCCACCTCAAGAAATTGAAAGATGAAAGGCAAAATAAATCCAAATAAAGTATAAGGTTAAAGCTTATAAAGCTAAGAATAAAAATTAATCACAAATGTATTATATAGTCATTTGCTGCATAATGTCCTTTTTGGGCAATGCCTGACTACATAGACATCCATGGTCCAAATCCCTGTAAAGCCTATTACAACAAAAATTAGCAATACATACAATGGTTTGTGATAATGAGTGCTACTTTGTGATGTGCATCAAATCATCATTATTATTATTACTGTAATATTATGTTAAAGATGTTTTAGTGTATTTAGAAATGTTTCTTTAATGTTTTTCATGAATATAATAGTACACTAGTACTAAGACAAACATTTGACTAACTGATGTGAGATACAACCCCTACCTAACTGTTCAGTCTTACATACAAATTCGATTAAATGACAGATTTAGGAATGGAACTCATTCATAATCTGGGATTTACCTGTGTATAATACGGTGTTTACACAATGTCCAAATCACATAATGTCCTATTTCACGGAACACATAATGGATATTAAGTATGCATGGATATCTATGTATACAGGTAGGTATATGTTAGAATGTTGCACTCTGCTTCTAACCAAAAGGTCATTGGTTTAAACCCTACAGCCACTCTGCAGGAGAAAAGACATGGTGACCTGCTCCCACAAGGATTATAGCTGAGGAAACCCTATGGGGCAATTGTACTGTATTATACAGGGTTGGTATATGTTAGAGTCAACTGGATGATACATAACAACAAGAGAGAAGATCGTCCAATGAAAAAAATGTGTTCCTTTTAAAGATCAATAAAATTGAAAAACCTCCAATAAAAGTTATCAGGAAAATAAAAAAAGAAGGCACAATAACCAATATGAAATTAAATATCCTTTTAAAAAATAAAAAGGAAAGTTTATTTCAAAAATATATAAAATATTACAATTGAGTTGGATTTACCTAAGAATGTGATTTGCACATGAGCCAAATAAGGAGATAATCGTTATTTAATTAAACAGTTAAAATTCAACATTGACTTATGATTTATTTAAAAAAAAAAATCTTCCCCATAAAGTAAATAACAAAGCAAGCATTCATAATCTACTAAAGGTTTTGTACCAAAAAGAAAAAGGGAAGGAAGAAGGAAGAAAGAAAAGAAGGAAGGCAGGGAGGAAAGATCTGAAACAAATGTCAAATTTAAAGGTGAAAATTGAAAGCTAGCCTATGTGAATAGTAATAAGATAAGAAAGACTGCTCTCTTGCATATTACTTCACTTAATTATAATAGAAATCTGGTGAGACAAGGATTATTATCAATCCTTTAGAGATGAGCATAAAAGAGAGAAAAAGCAAAACAGAGAAAAATTGTCATTGATATTTTGAATGGTACTTTAATGTCTCCATTTTATTAGAGCATTAAAACAAACATATAGGGGGTCCAATTACTTGTTATTCCTCAAAATTTGAAGCAAATCAGTTATCCATGAACAATAAATTGAATAAATTAAGTGTAGAATATTCCAGTGGAATATTATACAATAATAAAAATGGATACTTTGTCCATCAACTACATGATTAAATCATTTAAAAATTATATTAAAAATGGAAAATAAATATATTATGATTGAATATTTACAAAAATCAAAACAGGCAAACTAAGCTGTATTTTAAAGAGTCATGCATCATTAATAAGGAGCTTTGGTGGTGTAGTGGTTAAAGCTTCGGCTGCTAACCAAAAGGTCAAGGTTCCAACCCACCAGACTCTCTAAGGGAGAAAGATGAGGCAGACTGCTTCTGTAAAGATTTACACCCTTGGAAACCATATGGGGCACTTCTAATCTGTCCTAAAGGTCACTATGAGTCAGAATTGACTTGATGGCAATGCATTTTTAGTAGGTTATATCATTGATATAATGAATGATGAAAGAGCAGAGCAACAGCCATGTATCCAGGTGGGGGGAGGAAGGGACACAGGCCCCACCCCCTCCAGCCAGGAAAGTGGGGGAAAGAGAATCCAGAGGAGAAAACAGAGTAGAGCAGCACCAGGGATACAGATAAGGGGATGGTGGAGAGGTTTGGAACAGCTAAGAGAGACAAAGTTGTCTCTCAGTTTGTCATACTATTGTGGCTTGCATGTTGCTGTGAGGCTTGAGGCTATGCCACTGGTGTTTCGAGTGCTGGCAGGGTTGCACATGGTGCACAGGTTTCAATGCAGCTTAAAGACTGGGACAGACCAGGAAGAAGGAAGAGGCCATCCACTTCTCAAAGAATTGGACAAGGAAAACTTTATGAATAGCAGAGAAACACTGTCTGATACATTACTGCACAACTTTGTGAATAGCCCAGAAACATTATCCGATAGAGTACAGGGCTACAAGCCCCTTAGGTCAGAAGGCTTTCAAAATATGACTAGGAAAGAGCTGCATCATCAGAGTAGGACCACCCTTTCTGATATGGATACAGTAAAGCTCTCGAGACTTCCATTTGCTGATGTGGTACAACTCAAATTGAGGAGAAACAGCTATAAACATCCATTAATAATCAGCACATGGGATGAACAAAGTATGAAGCTAGGAAAATTGGAAGTTGTCAAATGTGAGATGGAATACAAGATTGATATCCTAAGCATTAGTGAGCTGAAATGGACTGGTTTTGGACATTTTAAATCA
>NW_006921833.1:1388308-1389470 GCF_000298275.1 Orycteropus afer afer
ATGGTTTAAAATCAAGAAGGGAGTGCATCAGGGTTGTATCCTTTCCCATACTTATTCAATCTGTATGCTGAGCAAATAATCTGAGAAGCCAGACTACATGAAGAGGAATGTGACATCAGGATTGGAGGAAGAACATTAACAACCTGTGATATGCTGACGATACAACTTTGCTTGCTGAAAGTGAGGATGACTTGAAGCACTTACTGATGAAGATTGAAGATTACATTGTGCAGTTTGGATTACATCTCAATATAAAGAAAATAAAATTTCTCACAACTGGACCTATAAGCAGCATCACAATAAATGGAGAAAAGATTGAAGTTGTCAAAGAATTCACATTGCTTGGTTCTACAATCAGTGGTAATGGAAGCAGCAGTCAGGGTAACAGATAATATATAGCACTAGGCAAGTTGGCTGCAACGGACCTCTTTCAAGTGCTGAGGAACAGAGATGTCTCCTTGAAAACTAAGATGCACCTGACACATGCCATGATATTTTCAATCAGCTCATATGCATGTAAGAGCTGGGCAATGAATATAGAAGACTGAAGAAGAGTTGATGCTTTTGAGTTGTGGTGCTGGCGAAGAATGCTGAACGTACCATGGACTGCTAAAAGAACTAACAGATCTGTCCTGGAGGAAGCGCAGCCAGAATTCTCCTTGGAAGAGAGAATGGCCAGACTTCATCTTATCTACTTTGGCCATGTTGTCAGAAGGGACCATTCCCTGGAGAAGGATGTCATGCTTGGTAAGGTAGAGTGTCAACGAGGGAGGGGAAGGCCCTCAACGAGATGGACTGACACAGTGGCTGCGGCTATGGAGTCAAGTATAGCTAGGATCGTGTAGCTGGCGTGGGACTGGGCAGTGTTTCGTTCTGGTGTGCATAGGGTCACTATGATTCAGAGGTGATTTGATGACACATAACAACAGCAACATCACTGATATAAAATTATTTTAAAACAAAATTATTCCTACAACCAGAATGGTGATTCCTAGGGTGATACCTAGGGTGAGGAAGAAAGCTTTGACAGAGAAAAGTGTCATCAATGTTCCTGTCTGTCACACGAGTTACTGTTACTTGACTACGTGCTTTTAAACAGTTTATTAAGCTTTATTGATGTTTCACACTTTTCATTTTACTCTAAAACAAGTATATATATATA
>NW_006921833.1:1389955-1401769 GCF_000298275.1 Orycteropus afer afer
TTAGAGAGTCTTCATATTAGTTTCACACTGAAGTAAACGTTAAAATATGTAAGATCTAAAGTCACTGCCGTCAAGTTGTTTCTGACTCATAGCAACCCCTCCTTGGGTTTCCACGGTGGTATCTGTACGGAAGTAGATTGCCCAGTCTTCTTTCTGAGGAGTGGCTGGTGGTTTTGAACCGCCAGCCTTCTGGTTAGTAGTCAAATGCCTTAGGCACTACTCTACCAGAGCTTCCTTATCAGTTGTGAAAAATGAGTGACAAAAATACAAGTGGTTATTTGTCTTAATTTCCAGATACCACTATGTACACTATGCAGTTCCTTATACCTAGACAAGATTCAATGATACATTTACTTGTTTTTCCTTTACATTTTAAAAGAACGTTTTTTTTTGCACTGACTTACTCATTCTGTATTTTGTCTTCATTTCTGATATAAGCTAAAGATCAAATTCATTTTCTCTCATAGTAAGTTTTCACTTTTTGTCTTAAAGAATTTCTTTCCCCATTACTTTTGATATTTTCTTATACTAAATGGGAAGCCTGGTGCATGTGTGAATGTTCTTATCAAAATTTCAGGTTCCTAGAATTCATGAATTTAATATTAAGAGAGAATCTTATTTTCCTCCCCATTATATAGCAACTTGGGGGCTCTGGTGGTATAGTGCCTAAGACATTTGACCACTAACCAGAAGGCTAGTGGTTCAAACCCACCAGCCACTCCTCGGAAGGAAGGTTGAACAATCTACCTCCCTAGTATACCGCATCAGAAACCCACGGAAGCGTCACCATGAGTCAGATCTGACTTGAAGGCAGTGAGTTTGGTTATATAGCAATCTAACCAAGTAGACAATAATTTACTCCTAGGTTATTCAAAAGCTGGGTTGCTCTTACCTTGTAGAATATTGACATATATTATTCCAGTTTTTGCCATGCCCTGTAACATACTTGCCACCAGCTGTGTATTTCCTCCTCCAGCGATGTTGCAGTAACAGAAATGGTTGTTTTGAAGTACATGTAGAAAACTGAGAACAGGGTGTGAGTACATTCCAGAAAGCCGGGCCCTGACAATGGGAGGTTCACTCCTAGCCCTCTGTTTGGAAAAGCTAATGTTTCTAAGAAAAATAATGGAATTCACATTGATAGTGTACAATTTCTCTTTTCTGCAAGCTGTATAGACAGCTCTGCAGCTAAAGCAATAATACAGAATGCCTGAAAAGCAGCTAAGACTGTGACGTGATCAGAAAATTTCTCAAGAGAATAAACAAAGCAAAAACCCTGCTGTCTTTTGTGTTTGAAGATATGATGTTAGGAAGCTAGTGAGACTGAGTTTTTTTTTGACAAAACTTAAACAGAAGAGTGCACTTGCAAGTACAAAATGAAACAATATACCTAACTGCACTTATTAGCCTCATCCAGGACTACAAAGTCAATGTATCCCTTTGGAAGCCCATGACAGCAAAGGCAAAAAACTAAAGAAGTTTACGGTCTTTGATATTCTCTTCAGTATCCATAGCTCTCAGTATTTGGGAGTTAGAGAAAACTTGCATTAGATGTGTGTGTGTGTGTGTGTGCATGTGTGTGTGAAATCAGTCTTAGAGAAGTCAGTTTCTGAGCATGTTCAAATAAGAATCTACAGCCATTGAGTTGGATCTGACTAATAGTGACCCTTCCTTGGGTTTCCAAGGTGATACCACTACAAAAGTAGATTGCCCCATCTTTCTTCCGAGGAGTGGCTGGTGGGTTTGAACCACCATCTTTCTGGTTAGCAGTCAAATGTCTTAGGCACTACACCAGCAGAGCTCAGAGACCCCAAATTCAAACAGGTTCATTAGGGACACTTTTATTAAGCCTTGGACAGAGCAAAGGCAAAACAAAGTCAATCATCCTGGATGAAGGAAACCATCAGCATGAAGAAAGCTGAATGGAGTCCACTGAATCATGGACATGAGGCTAATTATATAGGATTGAAAAAACAGGGAATTATCACAAAATCATGATTGGTGGTAGACAGATTCATCACTGTTGCAAGAGGGACTACAGAAGCAGGGAAATGACCATGATTGGGATTTGAAGACATGAAAAGATTGCAGGATTGGTTTTGGGCCTTGACTACCTGGCTGGGGTTGCTGTGGACTGGATTTGACTCTACAGCAGTGAGTTTAGTTTGGTTTTTAGCTGGCTAGATGGTGGTCCCAATAGGCTGTGACTCATGACCATGCAGCCTGAGTCTTAGCCACAAGGTGGCTACTAAACAATACTTAGACCCTGTGGTGGTTATATTTTTGTATCAACTTGGCTGGGCCTGGTTGAGTGGCTGGGCAGCTGGTGGTAGTTATTCCCCATGATGAGACTGGCAATCAACTCCATGGTGGAATCTACCACAAGCAGCTGAGTAGCTGTATTTAAGGAGAAGCTTTGAGAATGGTCTCTAGCCTATGGCACACTTGGATGCTGCATGTAGCCATGTCGCTGCTCAGCAGCCTGCTATGCTCTAGCGACCTTGGGACTTACAATGGACTTAAGTTAATGGCCTGCTGTGTGGTTTGGTAACATCGGGACTGTGCCATTTTACTTGTCAACCTTGGGGCTTCTCTCAGCCTCAGCAGCCAGCAGCTGTCTAAGTGAAGAAACGCCTCTAGCTCCAGTGGGCCAGGAGCAGGAGGCAGAGCTGGACCCCAAGGCTGAGGGGCTTTCACCCAGCCCCTAGAGCCTGGCACTTTGAACTTGGACTTAAAGTCTCCAAATCGTAAGAATAAACTCCTGTTTGTTAAGGCCATCCCATTTGTGGTATATTCTTGTCAGAGCAGCACTAGGTAACCAGAACAGACTCCAACCTTAATTTAAATTAGAAAAGGACACTCTTGGGCAAGTTGCCTAGATCTTTGTGAGAGGAGAATCTACTTTCAACCACACAATCTACTTCCCTAGAGATACAGCCTTGGAAACCCAAGGGGGGATCCCTATGAGTTGGGACCGACTTGATGGCAGTGAGTTTGGTTTGTTTTTTGGTCTTCCTGAAGGCAAACTGCCCTCCCTAGGTTTGTCCTAGAACTTGTCTATATATGGTCATAATGTTGTTTTAAAGTCAGAAAGAACACAAATGGCATCTGAAACCTATGTTAAGCCTCAAAATGGAGTTAGGGTTCCTACTGTGGACCTTAGCCTTCCACAAGAGCTTCCATTAGAGTTTTAGAATTTAAGCTCTAATGCAGCATTTAGGTCTTGAACTTACTGGGACAATTTTTTTGCATAAAATTTATAATCGAGGTTAGTTCTATTGCATAAAATCTTTAATCAGTATCTTTAAGGCCTTTGGGTTATATCAGGAATCCTATATGTAGAAAACACAGTGGCTACAACAATGGGCTCCTCAAGCATGCCTACTATTGGAGGATGACACAGGACCTGGTCTGTGTTCTATTATGTTGTTGTTGTTGTTGTTAGATGTCATCTAGTCGTCTCCAACTCATAGAAACCCCATGCATACCAGAACAAAACACTGTCTGGTCCTGTGCCAGTCTCATGATAATTGCTATACCTGAGCCATTCATTGCAGCCACTGTGTCTATCCATCTTGTTGAGGGCCTTCCCCTTCTTCTTAACCCTCCACTTTACCAAGCATGATATCCTTCTCCAGAGAATGATAGTCCCTTCTCACAACATGACCAAAGCAGGTGAGATGAAGTCTGGCCATTCTCATTTCCAAGGAGCATTCTAGCTATACTTCCTCCAGGAGAGATATGTTAATCCTTTTAGCAGTCCAGGTACTCTTAGCATTCTCCAACACCATAACTCAAAAGCATCAACTCTTCTTTGGTCTTCCTTATTCATTGTCCTGCTCTTAATGCATATGAGGTGACTGAAAATATCATGACACGTGTCAGACACACCTTAGTCTTCAAGGAGATATCTTTGCTCTTCATCATTTGGAAGAGGTCCTTTACAGTAGATTTCCCCAATGCAATACATCATCTTATGTCTTGACTGCTGCTTCCATTGTTGTTGATTGAAGAGCCATGTAATATGAAATCCTTGACAACTTTAACCTTTTCTCCATCCACCATGAAGCTGTTTATTGGACCAGTTGTGAGGATTTTTGTTTTCTTTATATTGAGGTATAATCCATACTGCAGACTGAAGACTTTAATCTTCATCAGTAAGTGCTTCAAGCCATCCTCACTTTCAGCTAAGTTGTGTCATCTGTGTATCTGAGTCTTCCTCCAATCCTGATGTCATGTTCTTCTTTATATCATCCAGTTTCTTGGATTATCTGCTCACCATACGAGTTGAATAAGTATGGTGAAAGAACTTGATACACTCCCTTCTTGATTTTGAACCGTGCAGTATCCCCTTGTTTGGTTCAAACCACATCCTCTTGATCTATGTACAGGTTCCTCATGAGTACAATCAAGTATTCTGGAATTCCCATTCTTCTCAATGTTATCCATAATTCGTCATGATCCAAACAATCAAATGCCTTTGCATAGGCAATAAAACATAAGTAAACATCTTTCTGGTATTCTTTACCTTCAGCTAAGATCCATCTGACATCAGCAATGATATCCCTTATTCCATGTCCTCTTCTGAATCCAGCTTGCATTTCTTGAAGCTCTCTGTCAATACACTGCTACAATCAATTTTGAATTATCTTCTGCAAGATTTTATTTGCATCCAATATTAATGACATTGTTTGAAAATTTCCAGATTTTGTGGGATCACCTTTCTTTGGAATGATTACAAATATGTATCTCTGCCAATCAGTTGGCCAGGTAGCTGTCTTCCAAATCTCTTGGCATAACCAAGTGAGCACCTCCAGTGGGATATCCATTTGCTGAAACATCTAAATAGGTATTCCATCAATTCCTGGAGTCTTGTTCTTCACCAATTCCTTCAGTGCAGCTTCAACTTCTTCCTTCAATACCACTGGTTCTTGATCATATGTCACCTTCTGACATGGATGAACATTGACTAATTATTTTTAGTACAGTGACTATGTGTATTCTTTTCATCTTCTTTTGATGCTTCCTGCATCATTCAATATATTGTCCATAGAATCTTTCAATATGGCAACTCAGGGCTTATGTTTTTTCCTCAGTTCTTTCAGCTTGAGAAATGCCAAGTGTGTTCTTCCCTTTTGGTTCTCTAATGCCAGGTCTTTGCACATTTCATTATAGTAATTGGCTTTGTCTACTTGAGCTGCTCTTTCAAATCTTCTGTTCAGCTCTTTTATCTTGTCATTTCTTGCATTTCCTTTAGCTACTCTCTGTTCAAGGGTAGGTTTCAGAGTCTCTTCTGACATCCATTTTGGTCATTTCTTCCTTTCTTGTATTTTTAACGATCTCTTGTTTTCTTCATGGATCATGTTCTTGATGTCATCCCACAATTCCTCTGGCTTTTGGTCATTGTGTTCAATGCATAAAATCTACTTTTTAAATGGCCTCTAAATTCAAGAGGGATATTATCAAGGTCATATTTTGGCTCTCATGGATTTGTTTTAATTGTCTTCAACTTCAAGTTGAACTTGCATATGAGCAGTTGATGGTCTGTTCCACAATCAGCTTCTTGACTTGTTTTGGCTGAAGATATTGAGCTTCTCCATCACCTCTTGTTACAGATATAGTCAATATGATTCCTGTGTATTCCATCTGGTGAAGTCCACGTGTATAGTCGTCACTTATGTTGTTGAAAATGGGTATAAGTCATTGGTCTTGCAAAATTCCATCATGCAATCTCCAGCATTTTTTTATCACCAAATCCATATTTTCCGACCACTGGTAACTCTTCTGTTTCCAACTTTTGCATTCCAATTCACCAGTGATAATCAATACATCTTGATTGTATGTTTGATCAATTTCAGATTGCAGAAGTGGGGAGAAATCTTCAATATCCTCAACTTTGGCTGTGGTGGTGGGTGCATAAATTTGGATAATAGTAATATTAACTGGTCTTCCTTGTAGGCATGTGGATATTACCCTATCACCAACAGCATTGTACTTCAGGACAGATCTTGAGACAGTCTTTGTGATGATGAATGTCACACCATTCCTCTTCAATGTGTCATTCCTGGCTTAGTACATTATGTGGTTGTCTGATTAAAAATGGCCAAACCAGTCCATTTCAACTCACTAATGCCTAGGATATCAATCGTTATGCATTCCATTTCATTTTTGACAACTTCCAATTTTCCTAGATTCACACTTCGTACATTCCATGTTCCAATTATTAATGGATGTTTTCATCTGTTTCTGTTCATTTTGAGTGGTGCCACATCAGCCAGTGGAGGTCCTGAAAGCTCCATATCATTAAGGTCTATTATAAGGTCATGTTCTATTATACATAAGCTCATCATGAGTCAGAGGCAATTCATTGGCACTTAACACCAACAACATAAACAACAATTCAATATGTTGATTTCCATCCCACATGGACAAAGTAAACTTGGCTTCTCTAATTGTTTGAAGCAAGCTTATGCTTTTTCTGTAAATCGTCTAAAATGTGATTAGTTGTTATAGTGACTGTCAGTCCTGAGTGAGCATAATTGAATTACTTACACAATGGTTTTCAATAATCTATCATTAAAATTCATTAGGAAATGGAATTTCATGTCCTATTTTTTAAAATAGGGTATTACTGTGAATCACTATAGCTGAATCCTGTTTCTTTGATATAATTAATAGAACTTGCCAATGTTGCCTATTATCATGTCAAGGTTAATGTAAAAGGGAGAACACTAGCACATTAGCACATTATAGAAGTTGGAAGATATTCCTATAAGAGGGCCAAGAAAGCTTTGAGTGAGAGAAGAGACAGTGGATTCTTTCATCAGCAAGCAGAGACCTGTCAGGCAATTCTTACCGTTTTAGGAAACAAAGTAGGTTAACATTCCCCTTCATTACCTCTGCTACCCTGGGACCTGCAATCTGATAACTATATTTGGACCACTGCAGTCATTTGATCTACTCTGGGAAGTCCTTCTAAAAGTTTATTTATATCTACGAAAAAACAAAACAAAACAAAACAAAAAAACTCTTAGGAACACCAACAAAAGGTTTTCAACTTACCCAGCTGGTTGGATAAAGAACAGGAGAAAGTTCATTGTACTAAAGTTATTTCCATATAATACACTCATCCTGAATCTTCATTTGATGATATTAAAAAGTTAAATTCTTTCAGACAGACCATAAAGAAAATGTATTTGCAATCATTAGAAAGATATCTGCTGAAATGCCTAAATGGGTGTGCAAAATTTACACAAAGATTTTATTAAAAAATAATTGGAAGTCATGCATAGCATGCCACAAAATATTTCAATTTTTGTCCTTTATAATTCTGACACTTTTAGCTTTCTTTGCCAGACACATGGAAATTGAAACACAATAGTTTTGACTAATGTTTGACAATATAGAATCTTGTTATACTCTTGTAAGTGCTTCTTGATATTTTCTGAAAACAATCTAGAATTTCTATTCAATACCTAAAATAATTTGTATTCCTCTATTATTCATTTTACAATTTTAAGAGCCACAAAAAACTAGTTTATATTAGTCCCTTCCTTTGGTAGAACTGAATGTAATTTTACTATTTACAGATCATCGTACCTCAAAGTTTGCCATGATTTTCTGAAAGAATTCATGAGGCCTTAGGCTGATAAAATACTGGTCCTTTCAGATGTTTAGGAAATTAAGAAATATCTCTTTGTTATATGGGATCCCTAACCCAAGGAGAACATTTAAAGATATAGATGAACTCACATTTCTTGATCAGAAACAATATGAATTTGCTGATCAAATATGTACCTATAGCCTTTGATCAACAAAAAAAGCAGATGGAGTCTTGCAAATCCTGGGTTCCTAGAACATATTACATTGAAAATTTAGCTTATGTCTCTCTCTGTTGAAATTACTGATGAATCATTAAAATATGTAACATGTAGGCTAGTATTAGAATTATCCAAAACAAAATCGCAAACTCTTCATTTCTCTGGTTAAAGTAAAAAGGGAAAAAAAAGAAGGTACGCTTTAAATCTTTTACTTCACTGACCTGGATCATCTGAATCATTTAAATTTCTCTTATCTGGCAGAAGAGATGGAATGTTTGATAGAGCAATTTCCCAATATCCTTAAATTCTATTTCTGAGCACATTATATGTTTTATTTTTCCATTTTCTTATTTCTCTTCTTAACAGAATGGAAAGCTATGCTTTTCCCTACAGACAATTCATGGACAACTGCCGAGTTTCTGGCCCACTTTAATTCTATCCACCTGAATTTAAAATGGTATCACAAGATCCCTTCTAAATCATTAAAACCTAGCAGGCTATTTTCTCTCTGCATTTCTACTTGCTACTTACTTTCTAACTAGGATGCTTGCAATACCAGTTCAAACTTCCTCTCTTCTCCCTATGCCCAAAACAGAGATTTATTTGCCAGGAGAATTGGTGACAATGTCTTTAAAAAAAAAAAAAAAAAAGGATAAATGAATCATTTGCAATTGTTTTATCATTTTAATTTTGAGAGAAAATAACTTTTGGCTATACATCACTGAAGAGCAATTTATGATAGTTTGCATCATACTGGGAACTTTCATATAAAGGCAGGTACTCTTTTAAGTCATGTCTATGTCAGTGTGAAAAAAAAAAAAATTACAAAGGGAAATAGTGTAGAAGAGAACAAGCTCTAAATATATTCAACTGTTATTTGTCACTTTGTAATCACTTCATCCAGATCACAATGTAATTGGGGAGTATTCCATAGAAATCAATATTCCCATTTTAAGCCAATTTAGTTACATGGTCCATTGGCACAATAATTACATTTATATTTATAGCTAGATATAGTTAAGTCTTATTAAGCTTTAAAATAAAATAATAGTCATTCAAACTCTTTGACTGCATTTTGGTATATTTTCTACAAAACTGCAATGTAAATACAGAAGAAAAAAAAATGTAAATAACAAATTGAAATACAGATATTTAGAGCTCTGGTGGCATAGTGCCTAAAGCATTTGACTGCTAACCAGAAGGCTGGTAGTTCAAATCTACCAGCCACTCCTCAGAAGGAAGGTTGGGCAATCTACTTCCATAGAGATAACGCCTTGGAAACCCAAGGAGAGGTCGCTAGGAGTCTCAATCAAATTGATTGAGTTTAGGAGCTCTGGTGGCATAATGCCTAAGGTATTTGACTGCTAACCAGAAGGCTGGCGGTTCAAACCCACCAGCCACTCCTCAGAAGGAAGATTGGGCAATCTACTTCTGTAGTGACACTGCCTTGGAAACCAAGGAGGGGTTGCTATGAGTTGGATCCGACTCCAAGGCAGTGACTTTTTTAACAGACTTACGGAAATAAGCTATGTGATGGATTATCCCCTCATTATTTCTAACAATTTTAGTTTTTTACTTACTACAAATGTGAATATGCTAAGAGCCACAATTGTTGTTGTCATTAAGTGCCATCTAGCTGTACCAACTCATAACAACCCTATGTACAACAGAACAAAACACTGCTTGGTCCTGTGCCATCCTCAAAATTATTGCTATGTTCTAGTCCATTTGCGCAGCCATTGTGTCATTCGATCTTGTTAAGGGTCATCACCTTTTTCACTGACCCTCTACTTTACCAAGCATGATAACCTTCTCTGGGGACTCTTCTAACAATATGACCAAAGTACAGGAGATGAAGTCTGGCCATTCTCGCTTCTAAGGAGCATTCTGTCTATACTTCTTCCAAGACAGATTTTTCTGTTCTTTTGGCAGTCTATGATACTTCCAATGTTCTTCATTAACACCATAATAGAAAAGCTTCAATTCTTCTTCTGTCTTCCTTACTCACTGTCCAGCTTTCCTATGTACATGAGGTGACTGGAAATACTGTGGCTTGGGTCAGGTGCACCTTAGTACGCCAAGTAACATCTTTGCTTTTTAATGCTTTAGAGAGGTCTTTTGCAGATTTGCCTGATAAAATATATCATTTGATTTCTTCACTGCTGCTTCCATGTGCATTGATTGTGGATCTAAGTGAATCAACATCCTTGACAATGTCCTTTTATTTTCCATTTATCGTGATGTTGCTAATTTGTTCAGTTATAAGAATTTTTGTTTTCTTTATGTTGAGGTATAATCCATATTGAAGGCTTTAGTCTTTGATCTTCATCATTAAGTGCTTCAAGTCATCTTCACTTTCAGCAAGCAAGGCTGTGTCATCTGCATATTGCAGGCTGTCAATGAGTCTTCCTCCAGTCCTGATGCCACATTCTTCTTCATACAGTCTAGCTTCTCAAATTATTTGCTTAGCATGCAGATTGAATAAATATGGTGAAGGTATAAAACCCTGACTCTCACTTTTCCTTATTTTAACCCACATAGCATCCGCTAGTTCTGTGAGAATGAATGCCTCATGGTCTATGTACAGGTTTCTCATGAGCACAATTAAGTGTTCTGGAATTGCTATTCTTATCATATTATCCATAATTTGTTATGATCCACACAGTCAAATGCCTTTGCGTAGTCAGTAAAACACAGGTAAATATCTTTCTGGTATTCTTTGCTTTCAGACAAGATCCATTTGACAGCAATGATATCCCTCATTCCACACCATCTTCTGTATCTGGCTTGAATTTCTGGCCATTCCCTGTTGATGTAGTGCTGCAATCATTTTTTAATTATCTTCATCAAAATTTTTGGAGCTCTGGTGGCGTAGTGCCTAAGGCATTTGACTGCTAACCAGAAGGCTGGCAGTTCAAACTCACCAGCCCCTCCTGAGAAGGAAGGTTGGGCAATCTATTTCTGTAGTGATACTGCCTTGGAAACTCAAGGAGGGGTTGCTATGAGTCAAATCCAACACAACTGCAGTGTTTGGTTTTTGGTTTTGCATCAAAATTTTACTTGCGTGTGACATTAATGATATTGTTTGGTAATTTCCACATTCTGTTGGATCACCTTTCTTTAGAGTGGGCACAAATATGGATTGTGGATTGCACCCAGTAGATTGTCAGGTAACTATCTTCCAAATCTCTTGGCCTAGACAACTGAACACTTCTAGCTTTGTAAACATTTGTTGAAACATCTCACTTGGCACTCTGTCAATTCCTGGAGCATTGTTTTTTTGCCAATGTTTTCGGTGCAGCTTGAACTTCTTCCTTCAGTACCATCAGTCCTTGATCATAAATTGCCTCCTTAAATGATTGAACATTGATCAATTCTTTTTGGTACAGTGACTGTGTATTCCTTTCATCTTCTTTTGATGCCTCCTGCATCATTTTTGCCATAGAATCCTTCAACATTCCAACTCCAGACTTGAATTTTCCTTTCAGTTTGAGAAATGCCAAGTATGTTCTTTCCTCTGTTTTTCTAACTGCAGGTCTTTGAATGTTTCATTATAATACTTTCCTTTGTCTCTCAAGCTGCCCTTGTAAATCTTCTGTTCAGGTCTTTTATCTTGTCATTTCTTCATTTGCTCTAGCTATTATCCATTCAAGAACAAGTTTCAGAGTCTCTTCTGACATCCTTTTGGGTCTTTTCTTTCTTTTCTGTCTTTTTAATGATCTTTTGCTTTCTTCATTTTGGGCAATCTACTTTTGTAGAGATACCGCCTAGGAAACCCAAGGAGTGGTTGCTATGAGTTGGATCCAACTCCACAGCCTTGAGTTTTTTTGTTTTGTTTTGTTTTGTTTTCTTTTGGTTAATGCCATCCCACAACTCATCTGGCCTTCGGTCACTGGTGTTCAACATGTCAAATGTATTTTTGGGATGATGTCTAATATCAGGTGAGATATACTAAGCGTTGATCTGGAGTTAAATATAGTACAGAAGGAAATTG
>NW_006921833.1:1403009-1404316 GCF_000298275.1 Orycteropus afer afer
CTTGTCTTCAAGCTGGCGATTCTGTGTTTTAGCCACATAATTTCATCTCCTGGAAATCTGTGGGTGACGGCCCTGTTGCTCCCATTTTATGTGCTCTAGCTCTCCTTTAATCATTGCTCTTGAAAACCTTGGCCCCTCCAATTACATCCCTGCCTTTGTGATGCACAGTCATCACACACTTCTCAGACTGTCTGTGGTTTTCCTATCAAAGGGTAGAGTACCTGACTTGTGCCCACTTCCATCCTTATTATTTTTTTTTCACATCACAAAAGAGACAACATATTTTTATGTGCATGGCTTCAATAACCTTCTGTCAGGGAAGGGTTTAATCTCTCTTAGGGTTTAGTTCCAAGATCTGAGTATTTTGTGTCTGTTGAAGCACAGCTTAGGGATCTGCCTGAGTCACAAAACATCTTCGTGGGTAACTGAAAGGGATGACAGTTTGATCTTCAAAAGACCATACTGGTGTATTTTTGAAGCAATTGCTTTCTCTTTCAAGGTCTTAGAAAACAATCATTTCTGTCAAAGTGAAAGAATATTTTAAGAGAAAGTAATTACAGGATACACATCAGTGTTGACTTAGGGTTGCCCTCAAACACACATTATTAGATAAATTGCAAAAGTACTTGTGCTTCCCCTTGATGTTGCTGTGTACCACCAACTACTTTACATTATTTGCAGGAGAGGATTGGAAGTTTTCTAATCATTATATATTTCTAGGGAAAAGGGAGTCAAGTGCCACAGCAATGGACAGATGCAATTTTCCACCATTAGTTTGAGAATATGAAGTGTCAGGATCCAAATCTTGCTCACTCCTATATTAATTCCTAGCAGAATGTCTGGCATACACAAGAAAATAAGTTTGTTGAATTCAAGTCAACCTTACTTAACTCTTTAAATAATGAACCCATAATTCAAATGATACAAGTGTTTTTACAGATAGTAATTATGTTTAGAATGGCGTGCTCCAGTCACTGCACGTAATCCCCAGCTGTGTTTTTAACAGCATAAATCCATTGTGCAAGTAAGATGGCAAAAGAGAGAGAACTATGGAGCACATGTTTGGCTAAATAGTTCTTGATTTGACAAATAAAGTAGTACCTAAGTGAGGTGTTTTTAAAAGAAAATTATTTGTATGTTGTTGTTGTTGTTAAGTGCCGTCGAGTCGTTTCCGACTCATAGCGACCCCATGCACAGCAGAACGAAACGCTGCCCGATCCCGCACCAGCCCCACAATCCCTGCTATACTTGAGCCCATCATCGCAGCCACCGTATCAATCCGTCTCCTTGAAGGCCTCCCCCTCTTT
>NW_006921833.1:1406741-1415986 GCF_000298275.1 Orycteropus afer afer
TGATTCAAAATGGCCAAAACCAGTCCATTTCAGCTCACTAATGCCGAGGATATCAATCTTTATGCGTTCCATTTCCTTTTTGACAACTTCCAATTACAATACAATTATTTGTATATGACTTTAAAAAATTACATTGAACTTTAAGTTTAGCTTTCAGGCACGATTTGAAAGTGCATTTCTGCAAACTAAATTATATCATTATTTTACATTAACCCTTTAAGACGTCATGACAACAATTTTACCTTGTTTTCCAGCCAGTCTTCTATCTTTTTAATTCTATATATCTTAGATTTTACATTAGACACCTACCTTGGTATTTGAACATGCTTGCAAAGTTTTATGCTTCAGTGAATTTCCTCAGTGATTTCAAAACACTCAAGAATAATGGAAATACTTCATTTCATCAGTTTGAATGATGTAGCAATAACAGTCTCCATAAGAGAGTTAAGGAAGCAATAAACTGCAAAGCATGAAATCAGATGAGTGGACTTAGAAATCAGAAGGGCTTAGATTTAAAAAGATGGACTATATCTACTCATATTCCAGTTCAAATAGAAATGTAGAAAATAAATAACTACCATATATTTACTAATCCAATGATTTATAACATACACATTCATAGAAAAACTCTATGTCCTGGTTTTTCGAAAATGTTCAAGCAGGTTAAGTAATTTGGCCAAAGGCAAATAGCACTGAGGACAGAGATGAGAGATAATTGTAAACTTGTTTCCAAAATGAAGTGTTTTCTCTTGTGTCATGCTCTCTCTATTATGACATAAGCAATCGTCAGAGATATGTTCAACTCTAAAAAAAGGAGCTTGGGACTGGAGTCAGGATCCATGAACTGCAGTGAGGGCTCTACCAGAGATTGTTTGATCAGGAGCATGTTATTTAACATCTCAGAGTTTCCTCATCCAGAAAATGAGAGCCTAAACTGTGGACTTTGAGGTTCTATCTACCTCAAACTGCATAGATTATAATATTTGGGAGGTAGAGGTAACAATAAATGATGGAAGAAGAAAAAAAATGATACTTCATAATGCAACTAAACATGAAATATCTCCAGGGAAAACTATAAATACTTAATTCCAACATTAATTCATATCAAAATTCAAAAGGAGATTCACCTTTTAAACATCTGAAAATTTTATGTTCACATGTTTATGATTCAAGAAATTCATTGCCCTTGTGAGAAAAAAATATTAAAAATTCAATAGAGGATCCTAATATCCTCAACATACTCACTCCCTCAATTGATATTAAGCATATTGACAAGTTCCTTAAGAGACCAAATTCAATATCTAGTTGGTGGTTTCCTAGAAGGATTGCAAAGAGACCATAGTGTTGGTTTTCAGAATTATTTCTGCCAGATGTGCATGTTACTATAATTATGACCTTTAATTAAACATGACCTGAACTGTTGACAAAATTGCACTAAAACAGCTGGTATATATCAATTTTATGTCTGCGATGAAGGCTGCTGGAATTGGGATGAGTATCGTCTTGAATCTATGTTGTTGTTGTTGTTGTTAGGTGCCATTGAGTCAGCTCTGACTCACAGTGACCCTGTGTACAACAGAACAAAACACGGTGTGGTCCTGTGCCAGCCTCACAGTCCTTCGTATGCCTGAGCCTATTGTTGCAGCCAATGTGTCAATCCATCTCATTGAGGGCCTTATCCTTTTTTGTTGACCCTCCACTTTACCAACCATGATATGCTTCTCCAGGGAATGGTCCCTTCTGACAACCTGACCAAAGTAGGTAAGACAAAGTCAGGCCATTCTCACTTCTAAGGAGCATGCCAGCTATACTTCTTCCAGGATAGATTTATTCCTTCTTCTGGCAGTCCATTGTACTTTGAGTATTCTTTGCAAACAACACAGCTCAAAAGCATCAACTTTTCATCCGTCTTCCTTATTCATTAAATAGTTCTCACATGCATACGAGGTTAATGAAAATACCATGGCTTCGAATAGGTGCACCTAACTCTTCAAAGAGACATCGTTTTTCTTCAGCATTTTAATGAAGTCTTTAGCAGCAGATTTGTCCAGTACAATACTTCGTCTGATGTCATGACTGCTGCTTCTATTGGTGTTGATTGTCGAACCAAATAATATGAAATCTTTGACAACTTCAATCTTTTCTCCATTTATCATGATGCTGCTTATTGGTCCAGTTGTGAGATTTTTGTTTTCTTTATCTTGAGCTGTAATCCATACTGCAGACTTTAGTCTTCAATCTTCATCAGCAAATGCTTCAAGTCATCCTCACTTTCAGCAACCAAGTTGTGTCATCTGTGTATTGCAGGTTGTTAATGAGTTTTCTGCCAAATCTGTTGACACGTTCTTCTTCATAAAATCTAATTTCTCAGATTATTTGTTCAGCATATAGATTGAACAAGTATGGTAAAATGTTACAACCCTGACACACTCCCTTCCTGATTTTAAACAATGCAGTACCCATTTGTTCTGTTAAAATGTACAGGTTTCTCATGAGTACAATTTAGTGTTCTGGAATTCCCGTTCTTCTCAATGCTATGCATAATTAGTTACGATCTAACATCTTTCTGGTATTCTTGGCTTTCCGCCAAGATTCTTCTGACATCAGCAATGATATCCGTTATTCCAGGTCCTCTTCTGAAGCCAGGTTGCATTTCTGGAAGTTCTCTGTCAATACAGTGACGCAAAAAATTTTTTTTAACATTCTTCAGTAAGATTTTACTTAAGTGTCATATTAATGATATTGTTTGATATTTTCAACATTCTGTGGAATCACCTTTCATTAGGATGGATATAAACAGGGAGTTCTTCCAGTCATTTGGCCAAGTAGCTGTCTTCCGAATTCATTGGCACTGACGAGTGAGTGCCGCCAACATGGCATCTGTTTGTTGAAACATCTCAATGGGTTTTCCATCAATTCCTGGAGCCTTGTTTTTTCTAAACTCCTTCAGTGCAGCTTCGACTTCTTCCTTCAGTATCATTGGTTCTTGATCATATGCTGCCTCCTGAAATGGATGAATATCAACCAATTATTTTTTTTTATTTATTTTTTTTTTTGTACAGTGACTCTGTATATTCTTTCCATCTTCTTTTGGTATTTCCTGCATCATTCAATATTTTGCCTATAGAATCTTTCAATATTGCTACTAGAGAAATAATAGAGAAATTTTTTCTTCAGTTCTTTCAGCTTAAGAAATGCTGAGTGTGTTCTTCCCTTTTGATTTTCTAACTCCAGGTCTTTACACATTTCATTACAATAATTGACTTTGTCTTCTCGAGCTGCTCTTTGAAATCTTCTGTTTGAGTCTCTTATCTTCTCATTTCTTCCATTTGCTTTAGCTACTCTTTGTTCAAGGACAAGATTCAGTCTCTTCTGACATCCATTTTGGTCTTTTCTTCCTTTCTTGTATTTTTAATGACCTTCTGCTTTCTTCATGGATGATGTTCTTGAAGTCATCCCATAATTCCTCTGGTTTTCAGTCATTGGTGTTCAGTGCATCAAATCTATTCTTTAGATGATCTCTGAATTTAGGAAGGATATAATCAAGGTCATGTTTTGGCTCTCATGGACTTGTTTTAATTATCTTCACCTTCAACTTGAACTTGCATATGATCAGTTGATGATCTTTTTCATAGTCAGCTCCTGGCCTACTTTTGGCTGAAGATATTGAGCTTCTCCATTGCCTCTTGCCACAGATGTAGTCAATGTGATTCCTGCGTACTCCATCTGGTTAAGTGCACATGTACAGCTGCCATGTACATTGTTGAAAAAAGTTATTTGCAATGAATAAGTCATTGGTCTAGCAAAATTCTAGCCTGCAATCTCTAGTGTTATTTCTATCACCAAGGCCATATTTTTCAACTACAGGGACTCCTCTTTGTTTCCAACTTTTGCATTCCAATCATCAGTGATAATCAACACATGTTGATTGAATGTTCAGTCAATTTCAGACTGCAGAATTTGGTAAAAATCTTCAGTTTCCTCATCTTTGTCTTTGGTTGTTGGTGCATAATTTGAATAATAGTAGTATTAACTTGTCTTCCTTGTAGGCATATAGATAACATCTTATCACTGACAGCATTGTACTTCAGGATAGATCTTGAAACATTCTTTGTGATGATGAATGCCACATTACTCCTCTTTGTCATTACCAGCATAGGACATCATATGGTTATCTGATTCAAAATGGCCAAGCCCAATCCATTTCAGATCATTAATGCATAGGATATTGATCTGTATGCATTCAATTTCATTTTTGACAACTTGTAATTTACCTAAATTCATACTTTGTACATTCCATGTTCCAATTACTAATGGATATTTGCAGCTGTTTCTTCTCATTTTGAGTCATGGCACACAGCAAATAGAGGTCCTGAATATTTAACTCCATCCACGTCATTAAAGTTGGCTCTACTCTGAGGAAGCAACTCTTCCCCAGTTGTATTTTGAGTGCCTTCTGACCTGAGGGGCTCATGTTCTGGCACTGTACCAGACAATGTTTCAAGGCTATTCATAAAGTTTTCCAGTAATATATCAGAGAGTGTTTCACTGCTATTCATAATATTTTCACTGGCCAATTCTTTGAGAAATGGATGGCCCCTTCCTTCTTCTAAGTCTATCTTAGTCTGAAAGCTCTGCTGAAATCTATCAACTATAGGTCCAGCTGTGAGGTTGGAGGCTTTACCAGCAGGTGTGCCCATGGAGGACCAGTTTCAGTGGAGCTTCCAGGCAGAGACAGACTTGGAAAAAGGAAGAGGCCATCCACTTCTCAAAGAATTGGCCAGTGAAAACCTTATGAACAGTAATGAAACATTGTCTGATATATTACTGGAAAATTTTATGAATAGCCCTGAAACATTGTCTGATACAGTGCTGGAAGATGAGTCCCTCCTCAGATCAGAAGGCACTCGAGATATGACTAGGAAAGAGCTGTTCATCAGAGGAGAGCCTACATTAATGATATGGATAAAGTAGAGCTTTCAGGGCCTCCATTTGCTGAAGTGGCATGACTCATTATGAGATGAAACAGCTGCAAACATCCATTAATAACTGGAGCATGGAATGCATGAAGTATGAATCTAGGAAAATTGGATGCAGTCAAAAATGAAATGGAATGCATAAAGATTGATATCCTAGGCATTAGTGATCTGGAATGGACAAGTTTTGGCCATTTTGAATCAGATAATCATATGATCTACTATGCTGGGAATGACAAATTGAAGAGGAATGGCATGGCATCATCACAAAGAATGTTTCAAGATATGTCCTGAAGTACAATGCTGTCAGTGATAGAATAATATTCATATGCCTACAAGGAAATCTGGTTAATACTACTACTATTCAAATTTATGCACCAACCATCAAAGCCAAAGATGAAGAAATTGAAGATTTTTACCAACTTATGCAGTCTGAAATTGACCAAACATGCAAGCAAGATGTGCTGATTATCACTGTTAACTGGAATGCAAAAGTTGGAAACAAAGAAGAATCACTGGTAGTTGGAAAATGTGCCCTTGGTGATAGAAGTGATGTTGGAGATCACATGACAGAATTTTCCAAGACCAATGACTTATTCATTGCAAATACTTTTTTTCAACAACATAAACAGCAGCTATAATGTGGACTTCACCAGGTGGGGTATACAGGAATCAGACTCACTACATCCGTAGCATAAAGTGATGGAGAAGCTCAATATCTTCAGCCAAAACAAGGCCCGAAGATGATTGTGGAACAAACCATCAACTGCTCATTTGCAAGTTCAACTTGAAGACATTTAAAACAAGCCAAGGAGAGCCAAGATATGACCTTGAATTTAGAGACCCTTTAAAGAATAGATTGTATACACTGAATACCAATGGCTGAAAACCGGAGGAATGGTGGGATGGCATCAAGGACATCATCCATGAGGAAAGCAAAAGGTCATTAAAAAGACAGACAAGGAAAAGTACAAAATGGATGTCAGAAGAGACTCTGAAACTTGACCTTGAATGGAAAATAGCTAAAGCAAATGGAAGAAATGACAAGATAAAAGAGCTAAACAGAATATTTCAAAGAGCAGCTTGAGAAGACAAAGTCACTTATTATAATGAAATATGCAAAGACATGGAGTTGGAAAGCCAAAAGTGAAGAACACACTTGGTATTTCTCAAGCTGAAAGAAGTGAAGAGGAAATTTAAGCCTCAAGTTGCAATATTGAAAGATTCTATAAGCAATATATTGAATGATGCATGTAACATCAAAAGAAGATGGAAGGGATACACAGGATCACTGTACCAAAAAGAATTGGTCAGTGTTCACCCATTTCAGGAGGTGGCATATGATCAAGAACGAATGGTAGTAAAGGAAGAAGTCAAAGCTGCACAGAGGGACATGGCTCCAGGAATTGACGGGATACCCATTGAGATGTTTCAACAAACGGATGCTGCACTAGAGGCACTCACTTGATTATGCCAAGAAATCTGTAAGACAGCTACCTGGTCAACTGAATGGAAAAGATCCATATTTTACCCATTACAAAGAAAGATGATCCCACAGAATGTGGAAATTATTGAACAATATCATTAATATCACACACAAGTAAAATCTTACTGAAGATAAGTCAAAAGCAGTTACAGCAGTATATTAACAGAGAACTTCTAGAAATGCAAGCTGGATTTAGAAGAGGATGTGGAATGGGGGATATCATGCTGATGTCAGATGGATCTTAGCTCAAAGCAAAGAATACCAGAAAGATGTTTACTTGTGTTTTATTTACCATGTAAAGGCATTCAATTGTGTGGATCATAAAAAATTACAGATAACATTGAGAAGAATGGGAATTCCAGAACACTTAATTGTGCTCATGAGGAACTTGTACATAGATCAGGAGGCTGCCATTCAAACAGAACAAGGGGACACTGCATGGTTTAAGATCAAGAAGGAAGTGTATTAGCATTGTATCCTTTCACCACATGCATTTACTCTGCATGCTGAGCAAATAATCTGAGAAGCTGGACTATATGAAGAAGAACGTGCAATCAGGATTGAAGAAACACTCATTAACAACCTGTGTTATGCAGATGACACAACTTTGCACGCTGAAAGTGAGGATGACTTGAAACACTCACTAATGAAGATTGAAGACTATAGTCTGCAGTCTGAATTATACCTCAATATAAAGAAAACAAAAATCCTCACAACTGGACCAATAAGCAGCATCATGATAAATGGAGAAAAGTTTAAAGTTGTCAAAGACTTCATATTTTTTGGGTCTACAATTGACATCAATGGAAGCAGTAGTCAAGATAACAGACATTGTATGGCATTGGGCAAATCTGCAGCAAAGGACCTCTTTCAAGCTGAAGGGCAAAGATGTTTCCTTGAAGACTAAAGTGCGCTTGACATAAGCCATGGTATTTTCAATTGCCTCATATGCATGTGAGAGTTTGACAATAAAAAAGGAAGACCAAAGAAGAGTCGATGCTTTTGAGTTGTGGTGTTGATGAAGAATGCTGAAAGTACTGTGGACTGCTAAAAGAACTAACAAATTCATCCTGGAAGAAGTGCAGCCAGAATGGTCCTTGCAAGTGAGAATGGTCTTTGGTCATGTTGTAAGAAGGGACCATTCCCTGGAGAAGGATATCATGCTTGGCAAAGTGGAGGGACAACAAAAAAGGGGAAGGCACTCAATGAGATGGATTGACATAGTTGCTGCAACAATGGGCTCAGGTATACCAAAGATGATGGGGCTGGCACAGGACCAGGCAGTGTTTTGTTCTGCTATACATGAGGTCACTATGAGTCACAGATGACTGGACAGCACCTAACAATAACATAGATAGATAGATAGATAGATAGATAGATAGATAGATAGATAGATATAGATACATATTTCTATATATATATAGATATATAGATATAGATATTGATTTTAGGTACTGCCGGGTTGGTTGTGACTCATAGTGACCCTTTGTACAACAGAATGCCAGGTCCTTCACTATCCTCAAAATCATGGCTATGCGACCAGTCTCAATCCATCTCATTCTATATAGAATAATGTCTTTTGCAAAAAGTGATAGCTTCACTTCTTTCTCTCAGTTTGGATACCTTTTATTTCTTTTTCTTACCTAATAGAATATCTATTACAATGTTTGAGTAGCAGTGGTAAGACCAGGCACCCTTGTCTTGTTCCTAACCTTGAGGAAAAAGCTATGGGATTTCATAAATGTAATTTATCAAGTTGAAGAAGGTCTCTTCTATTCCTATCTTGTTAAGTGCTTTTATTTTGAAAGGGTGTTGGATTTTGTCAAAAGTCCTCCCTGAGTAGACTGACATGATTGTGTGTATCTTTTTAATTTGTTCTGTCAATATTCTGTTTTACATCAACTTTCTAATGCTGAATCACCATTACATTCCTGTGTTAAATACCACTTGAGTGCACATGAATGTAACTGGGGTCACTGAATTGTGCACATGAAATTGTTTAATGGCTAATGTTCTTATATGTGTATTTAAAATAATAACAAATAAACACTGTGGTGGTTAAGTTTGTATGTCAGTGTGGCTGGGTCTGGTTGAGTGGCTGGGCAGCTGAAATGTAGTTATTCCCCAAGGTGAGACTGGTAATTAACTCTATGGTGGAATCTATTGGAGCAGCTGAGTAGCTGCTTTGGGTCTGTGTTCGGCTTCCCATATATAAGAAACAGATTTGGGAATGGTGTCCAGCTTATGGCACACTTGAACCCTGCATGTACCTGTATCATTGTTAAGCAGCGTGCCATGTTCTGCCAACACTGGGACTTTCAATGGACTTGAATTAATGGCCTGCTGTGTGGTGTGGTAAAATCAGAACTGTGCCTTTTTGCTTGTCAACCTTGAGCTTGTCAGCCTCACCAGGCAGCAGCTGAGTGAAGAAAATTCTCCAGCTTCAGTGGTCTGGGAACAGGAGGCAGAGCGGAAGCTCAAGGTTGAGGGGCTTTGACCTAGGCCCTAGAGCCTGGCACTTTGAATTCGGACTTAAAACTCCAAACTGTAAGAGAATAAACTTATGTTTGTTAAGGCTATCCTATGGGTGGTATATTCCTGTCAGAGCGGTACTAGGTAACCAAAACAAACACCTTCATAACAAATAAAAACCTACATTGATTGTTGTTATGTGCCGTAGAATTGGAACCAACTCATAGCAACCCCTCCTTGGGTTTCCAAGGCAGTATCACTATGGAAGTAGATTGCCCCATCTTCCTTCCGAGGAGTGGCTGGTGGGTTTG
>NW_006921833.1:1416261-1418010 GCF_000298275.1 Orycteropus afer afer
ATGCTACTAAATTTTTAAAAAACTACAATAAAATGTGATTGTGAAGTGCAACATATTTCAAGAATCAAAAGCCCAGGAGCCTTAGGAAAGCCTATGTTGTGGATAAAATCATGTTCTCCAAAAATCTGTCTTGTAAATCTTAACCCCTATATCTATGGATGTAATTCTACTTGGGAATAGGGTTTTCTGCTTTGTTAATGAGACTGTATCAGCTTAGAGTGTGTTTTAATCCAATCAATTTTGAGCTATAAAAGAACAGATTAGGCTGAGAGGAAAACAGACATGGGGGGAGACCGATACTATCTGAAGATCATGAAAGGATATCAGTGTACAAGCCCAGGAACTCCAGAGATTGCTGGCTAGAAAAGTTGAGAAAAGGATTTTGCCCTTGAGCAGACAGAGATAACCTTCCTAGAGATGTGTGCTGAATTCAGGCTTACAGGCTCCTAAACTGTGAGAAAATAAATTTCTGTATATTAAAGCCATCCTTGTGTGGTATTTCTGTTATAGCAACACTAAATAATTAAGACAGCCTGCAAGATAATGAGAAATATAGCCCCAACTTACTTTTCCCATTTCGGTGAATTGCTTGATATGGCCCTTCTAGCCATTGTCCTCCATTCTGTGACGTATTGTAAATCCTATTATCCATGCCTGGTAGCATAGTGCCTAAGGGTATACCTATGAATCTCCTGGGAGGATTCGCCCTCCTCTTCCTCCAGTTTTGGGTCTTGGATCATCCTCATCTCACGTCTGGATTTGGGACAGCAGCCATCATCTGATCTGCTGATCAAGGTCCATCAAACCCCAAGAATTGGGAGGATCCTCCAGACCTACTCACGGACCTGGGACTCGTCAGCCTGCCAGCCTCCACCACTACTATGTGAGATGAACTCTTGGTTATCTGTGAGTTCTGTGAGGCATTACAATGAAATACAGAATGCTAAGATGAGGGAAATTACTGGGAGGAGAAGGAAGAGTTAATGTCTGAAATGACGGAGTGGTATGGTAGTTTGGACATTTGGGACATCTTTAACCCACACCTCGTGGGGAGGTTAAAAATTGTTCAAGCGGCAAGTTCCCGCAAGATGGCAGACTAGGCAGAAGGACTGCAAAGACCCTCTTCAACAAAGAAAAGGGAAACCAATTGACACAGACACAGAAGATAATCTTGGACCCCTGAGCCTTGAAGGGAAGGATACAGAAGTAGACTAAACCCCAACTAGCAGAAGAATTTGCCTGAAAATACCAAAAAAGGAGACACATGGAGCTGCGGTCTGGCAGGGACCTGAGCACCCCTGACAGCACAAATGACTCGGACATTTCCGAGTGGTGGTAGGACCCAAAAATTAACCTAAAAATCACCCTGCTAGCCAGGGACTGCACGGACTGTGCAAGGTGGCTGGGGAACAAACAGAGAAGGTGAAGAGAAAGGTGGGTTGAGCTGTGGACTTTCGCTGGTCCGGAGGATGCCGCCATTCTGTAGGTTTAAAAAGCAGCTTGACTATTTTGGATATTTAAAGAGACGGTGTTCTCGCAGATTCCTGTGGTAGTAGGACTTAAGAATTAACCTAAAAAAAACCCTGCTAGCCAGGTAGTGCACGGAGTACTCTGAATGGTGGCTGGGGAACAAACAGAGAAGGTGAAAAGAAAGGTGGGCTGAGTTGTGGACTTTTGCCAGTCTGGAGGACACCGCCATTCTGTAGGTTTAAAAAGTGGCTTGACTATTTTGGATATTTAAAGAGACAG
>NW_006921833.1:1418376-1419132 GCF_000298275.1 Orycteropus afer afer
AAAAGGTATGACATTCTTCTTGTTACTACACCCTACACCCGCTTGGTGAATGGAGGTGTGGCCATCCACACTCCCACCTACCTTCTGGGCCCACAAGAACTCCATCACAGTCTGTGTGCTCAGACGGCGCCTAGGGGTCCTACGCAGTTCTCCATCAATTTTATCTATCTATCTATCTATTTATTTATTTTTCTTTCCTTTCTTTCTTATTGTTTTCTTTTTCACTTTCTTTTTCCCGGTGATTAGTTTGCTTGTATTTGTCTATTTCAAACCAACTAATATTATTAATACTTTTGTACTTTTTATTATTATTCTTAATCTTCCCCTACCAGGTCCTTGTTTTCAGCAGTTTTCTTTTCCCTGTGCCTGGTTGAAATTCTGTTCCCCCCCCCCAATTTAAGGGGTTCTGTTTGTTTGTTTTTGTTTCTTTTTTTTCCTTTTCCCCATTGTTTTTCCTCATGACTAACCCCAATCCTTGTTTTTCTTTTTGCAATCTTCCTATTTCTTTCATTTATTATTCTCCTTCCCTACATTTTTTTTTTTTCCTTCTTAGTGCCCTATCACCAGATATTACAGGATTGCTTGTTTTTTCTTCTTTTTTCCCCCTTTTCTCTTTTTTTGGTTATTGTTCATGTGTGATTACATGGTGTTTTTCGTCCATGGGTTTTTAGTTTTTTGATGGTTATTCAGTTGTAATTTGTGCCTAACTGAGTGGGAGACAACAACAGTCCTCATAAGACACAACTACACCCACAC
>NW_006921833.1:1423904-1430673 GCF_000298275.1 Orycteropus afer afer
CCCTGGAGAGAACAATCATGGGAGAAGGAAGGGCTGCTTATGCACAGGGAGACAGCTCAGGGGGCAGGAGAGTATGGAGGGATGGACGTTGAGGAGTGGTAACTATGGGGAGGAAGTGGGGGGGAGCTGTTGCATTGTGGTAAACTGTGGTCAATGACATGAGAAAAAGTACATGTGAACTGCTGTATGAAAAGTGAATTTGCTCTGTAAATCTTCACCCAAATAACAATTAAAAAAAAAAAAATTGTTCAAGCACCCATCTTCTGTCCCTCTCTTCCACTTTATCCATCCAAAATATCAGAAAGTACAGATAGTTATGTAATTGTTGTTGTTAGGTGCCCTTGAGTCGTTTCCTACTTATAGCAACCCAATGCTGAGCAGAAGGAAATTCCACCCAATCCTGAGCCAGATCCATGATCCTTGCTACACTTGAGCCTATCATCGCAGCCACCATGTCAATCCATCTTGTTGAGGGTCTTCCCTTCTTTTGTCGACGCTCCACCTTACCAAGCATGACATCCTTTTCCAGAGAATGGTTCCTACAGACAACTTGACCAAAGTAGGTGAGACAAAGTCTGGCCATTCTCGCTTCCAAGCATCATTCTGGCTGTATTTCCTCCAGGACAGATCTTTTAGTTCTTTTAGCAGTCCATGGAATTTTCAATATTCTTCCCAGCAACACAACTAAAAAACATAAACTCTTCTTTGGTCTTCCTTATTCATTGCCCAGCTCTCACACGCATATGAGGCGATTGAAAATATCATGGCTTATGTCAGGCAGACCTTAGTCCTCAAGGAGACATCCTTGCTCCTCAGCACTTGAAAGAGTTCCTTTGCAGCCGACCTGCCCAGTGCTACATGTCATCTAATGCCCTGACTGCTGCTTCCAAAATTGGTGTCAATTATAGAACCAAGCAATATGAATTCTTTGACAACCTCAATCTTTTCTCCATTTATCATGATGTTGCCCATTTGTGAGGATTTTTGTTTTCTTTATATTGAGATGTAATCCATACCACAGACTGTACTCTTCAATCTTCATCAGTAGGTGTCCCAAGTCATCTACACTTTCAGCAAGCAAAGTTGTGTCGTCAGCGTATTGCAGGTTGTTAATAATTCTTCCTCCAATCCTGATACCACGTTTTTCTTCATATAGTCCAGCTTCTCAGATTATTTGCTCAGCATATAGATTGAGTAAGTATGGGGAAAAGATACAACCCTGACACACTCCCTTCTTGATGTTAAACCATGCAGTGTTGCCTTGTTCTGTTCCAACAATACCCTTATAGTCAATGTACAGGTTCTTCAAGAGTACAATCAAGTGTTCGGGAATTCCCGTTCTTCTCAATGTTACCCACAATTTGTTATGATCCACAAAATCAAATGCCTTTGCATAGTCAATAAAACACAAGTAAACATCTTTCTGGTATTCTTTGCCTTGAGCCAGTATCCATCTGACAGCAGCTATGATATCCCTTGTTCCACATCCTCTTCTGAATCCAGCTTGCTCCTCTGGAAGTTCTCTGTCAATATACTGCTGCAAACGTTTCTGAATTATCTTCAGTAAGATCTTACTTGTGTGAGATATTAATGATATTGTTCGATAATTTCCACATTCTGTGGGATCACCTTTCTTTGGAATGGGCACAAATATGGATCTCTTCCTGTCAGTTGGCCAGGAAGCTGGCACAACCGAGTGAGTGCCTCCAGTGGGGCATCCATTTGTTGAAATTTTTCAGTGGGTATTCTGTCAACTCCTGGAGCCTTGTTCTTTGCCCATTCCTTCAGTGCAGCTTCTACTTTTTCTTTCAATACCATTGGTTCTAGATCATGTGCCACTGGTAGATGAAGATCTACCAGTTCTTTTTGGTACAGTGACTCTGTGTATTTTTTCCATCTTCTTTTGATGTTCCCTGCATCATTCAATATTTTATCCATAGAATCTTTCAGTATTGCAACCCTAAGCTTAAATTTTTTCCTCAATTATTTAACCTTGAGAAATGCTGAGCATGTTCTTCCCTTTTGGTTTTCTAACTCCAAGTCTTTGCACTTTTCATTATAGTAATTGGCTTTGTCTTCTTGAGCTGCTCTTTGAAATTTTCTGTCTGTTCATCTCTTTTATCTTGTCATTTCTTCCATTTGCTTCAGCAATGCTCCACTCAGCGGCAAGGTTCAGAGTCTCTTCTGTCATCCATTTTGGTCTTCTCTTCTTTTCTCATCTTTTTAGTGACCTCTTGCTTTCTTCATAGACAATGTTCTTAATGTCATCCCACAATTCTTCAGGTTTTCAGTCATTGGTGTTCAATGCATCAAATCTATTTTGTAGATGGTCTCTAAATTCAGGAGCAATATATTCAAGATCATATTTGGTTCTTGTGGACTTGTTTTAATTGTCTTTACCTTCACGCTGAACTTGTATATGAGCAGTTGATGGTCTGTTCCACAATCAGCTCCTGGTTTGGTTTCGGCTGAAGATATTGAGCTTTTCCATTGCTTTTTGCAACAGATATAGTCAATCTGATTCCTGTGTGTTCCATCTGGTGAAGTCCATGTGTCTAGCTGCCATTTGTGTTGTTTAAAAAAGGTATTTGCAATGAATAAGTCATTGGTTTTGCAAGATTCCATTATGTGATTTCCATCATTATTTCTGTCACCAAGGCCAAATTTTCCAACTACAAGTGATTTTTCTTTGTTTCCAACTTTTGCATTCCAATTACCAGTGATAATTAACACATCCTGATTGCATGTTCGGTAAATTTCAGACTGCAGAGGTTGATAAAAATCTTCAATTTCCTCATCTTTGGCTTTGGGGATTGGTGCATAAATTTGAATAATAGTCATATTAATTGGCATTCCTTGTAGGTGTATGGATATTATCCTATCACTGACAGCATTGTATTTCAGGACAGATCTTGAAACAACCTTTATGATGATGAATGCCATGCCATTCCTCTTCAATTTGTCATTTCTGGTATAGTAGATCATATGGTTGTCTGATTCAAAATGGCCAAAACCAGTCCATTTCAGCTCAGTAATACCTATACCTAGGATATCCATCTTTATGCATTCCATTTAATTTTTGACAACTCCCAATTTTCCTACATTCGTACTTTGTACATTCCATGTTCCGATTATTAATGGATGTTTGCAGCTGTTACTCCTCAATTTGAGTGGTGCCATGTCAGCAAATGGAGGTCTGGAAAGCATTACCTTATCCATATGAGTAAGGCTGGTTTACTATGATGATGCAGCTCTTTCCCAGTCCTATTTTGAGAGCCCTCTAACCTAAGTGACTCATCGTCCTCCTGTGTATTGGACAATGTTTCCAGACTATTCGTAAAATTATGCAGTAATGTATCAGACAGTGTTTCTCTGCTATTCATAAGGTTTTCCTGGCCAATTCTTTCAGATGTGGATGGCCTCCTCCTTCTTCCTAATCTGTCTCAGTCTGCAAGCTACACTGAAACCTGTGCACCATGCGCACCCCGCTGAGTTTGAAACACTGGTGGCACAGCCTCAAGACTCACAGCAACATATCACCACAGTAGGACAAACCAACGGACAAGTTTGTCTCCCTTAGCTGTTTGAAATCTCTCCATCCTCCCCTACCTGGATCCCTACTGCTGTCTCTTTGCTCTGTCCTGGTACCCCTGGCCCTTTTCTGTCCTTTCCCCTGTTTTCCTGCCTTGCCACTTTGGGGCATAGCCTGAGTTCTCTCCTCTCACCTGGATACCTGTGGCTGACTCCTTGTTCTGTCCCTGTTCCTCTCACCTTTTTCTGTCCTTTCCTCCACTTTCCCTTCTTGCTGCTTGTGGGGCATGGCCTGGATTAGCTCCCTTCACCTGGATACCTGTGGCTGACTCCTCACTCTGTCCTGATCCCCCTGGCCTTTTTCTTTCCTATCCCCCACTTTCCTGCCTTGCTGCCTATGGGACATGGCCTGGGTTCCCTCCCCTCACCAGGATCCTTGTGGCTGACTCCTTGTAGGCTTTGGAATATAGGGAGATAGTGTTGTACATGGGAAAGGAGGTCTATTAGCTGGATAAGCAAAATAAAAGGAAAATCTGTTTTTTTCTGGGAATGGACAATTATCCATGATCTTTAATATTTACTTTGTCTAATGGGCTATCTCTAAATATTAGCGATGTGAAAACATTTCCATTTGCCAAAAAGCATTAGCCCATTACAAATTATGATTTTGATCAACATTGATTGGTTAAAATCAACTTATTTTAAAGCCACACTACAAGATTTCCTTAATGAAGGAGTTTTATTATTTGGTATGATTCATCACTCTCAATCACCAACCACAAAATAGTTCTTTAGATTTTGAGAAAATATAAATGACTATATATACAATTTTATTCCTTCCATTGTTAAAAAGGCTTTTGACATAAATTTGAAATAGAAAAATCTACATATTTCTAAATTTGAAGAGTCTTATTGTAAATATGAAAACATGTAACAGGATATGCATAACCAGATCAAACTAGATGATGTTAGGAGTCCTAAATATTGAAAGTTTAAATTATTCATTCTATTATTTAGTATTATAGAATTATTGAATTTATAACACAATTTGACTATAAAATGTAAAGGTAAGATATTCATTATAAACCTCAATGCACTTCCAATGGAGCATATTCAATATCTCCTAGAATGTCCTGTCTACTTCCCTTCTCATGAAATACTTTACTGCAGGAAACATCATTCTCTCTAAGGATTCTTCTCTTTGCCTCATGTTATTTGTGATTTCATTAATTTCTATGGTTAAATTTTAATCACATTCTCAAGAGGTCATTTATTTCCCTTTTGGTATTCCCTCTGCACTCTGAGTATTCTGTCAGCATATGCATCAGTAGGCTTCAGTTATAGTATTATGGCCCATCCAATCTGACTTCCTCTAAAAATACTTAAAATAAAATTATTTTCCTATACTGTTCATGCAGACTTCATATCTCAACTCCACTATGCCAGAATCCCTAGAAGAAACCATATATAACAAGTGCTCATATAATATCTGACCAGAGATGATCAAACAATTAGCCCAAGAAGATCCAATTCACAGGCTGAGCCACCCATTAGATTTACTGCCTAGGAATTTGTCATCGGACTACTGAGTGACTGAGACATCAGCAGAGTGGGAAAGAGAGTAGGTATGGTAAGTACCATCACCAGCTGCTGTCGAACTGAGCCTGACTGAGGATTACTACATACTTATCAGAGAAGTACTGTTGCTCCATGGGGTTTTCAGTGGCTGATTGTTTTCTTTTGGAAATAGATGGCTAGGCTTCCTTCTGAGACAACTCTGGGTGGATTAGAACCTCCAAACTTTCATTTAGATAAGAGCTTTAATCATTTGCATCAGCCAGAGACTCAGATAAGTGAAAATCAAGTCAGAGAAACTGGAGTAAAGTTCTAAATATGCCATTGCTTGGCATCAGAAGTTATCCTGATTCTTTCAATCTTTGTGGATTTCTATGAGATTTTTATATCGTTTCCATCCATTTAAACTAACTTGAGGAGATTTCTAATAGCCAAAAATCCCAAAGATTATTAATTATCCTGTTGTGATATCCTGTATTTTGTGTGACTTTTTCTGTGTTTCTTGGTTTTGTATATTTTGAGTGACTTTGAATGATTTTCAAAAATAGAATTAATTATATTTAATGAAGCTGAGCAGAAATATTAAATAATAAAACCAATATAAAAAAAGAACCCTTGTCTGTCGAGTCAATTCTGACTCACAGTGACCCTGTAGGGTTTCTAAGGATACAAATTTTTATTGAAACAGACTGCCACATCTTTCTCCTGAGGAGGAGATAGTGAGTTTTAACTGCCAATGTTTTTGTTAGAAGCTGAACACAGAAATAAACACTTGCACCACTAGGATTCCTTACAATCAATGTAATACATGATAAATTGTTTTGATTTATACCTATATGTTTTTTTATCTTAAAAGTGAAGTTTATGGTCTGATTTGGTATTTGTTTGTTTTTTCAATATTTAAATAATTTCAATTGTTGTTGTTGTTGTTGTTGTTGTTGTTGTTATATGCTGTTAAGTCAGACCCAGCTCATAGCGACCCCTGCTTTGGTTGCCGAGGCAGTATCACTATGGAAGTAGATTGCCCAACTTTCCTTCTGAGGAGTAGCTGGTGGGTTTGAACCACCAGCCTTCCAGTTAGAAGCCAAGTGCCTTAGCCACTACGCTATGAGAATGCCTAACAGCCTTGATTTCTCCCTAACTTGGGAATAAAAGTATTATTTTAGCCAAATCTTCTATAATTTACTTATGTCTTAAGTGATCCATGGTTGACAATAGCCTAACTGCAAAGCCTACACCACCATTAATAGCCACATGTGAAAGTCACATTAATTGCAAGCATAGTACTTAGAAAAGACAATAATAAAACTTACTTGGTAAGGAAATATCGTATAATTAAGCTTGACATCAGACATTCCCTGATGTTTTAAAGCCTTGAGCAGCCTCTCTTAAAAGTAGAACATTTGAAAACAGATGTGTGTGCTGCATAAGAACTGAACCAGTCTGATTTGTTTTAAAATGAACACTTTAGGATTTTATTAGAAATAACGTCTCATACCCAGCAATGAAATGGAATGCATAAAGATTGATATCCTTGGTCTTCCGGCAAGATGGCGGACTAGCCAGAAGGATTGCACAGACCCTCTTCAACAAAGAAAAGGGAAACCAATTAACACAGACACAGAAGATAATCTTGGACCCCTGAGCCTTGAAGGGAAGGATA
>NW_006921833.1:1438873-1439526 GCF_000298275.1 Orycteropus afer afer
GCAATGAAAGAATTGGTGAAGAACAAGGCTCCTGGAATTGAAGGAATACCCATTGAGATATTTCAACAAATGGATGCCCCATTGAAGGCATTCACTCAGTTATGCCAAGAGATTTGGAAGACAGTTACCTGGCCAACTGACTGGAAGAGATCCATATTTGTACTCATTCCAAAGAAAGATGATCCCACAGATTGTGGAAATTATAGAACAACATCATTAATATCACATGCAAGTAAGATCTTACTGACGATAATTCAAAAACATTTGCAGCAGTATATTGACAGAGAACTTCCAGAGGTGCAAGCTGGATTCAGAGGAGGACGTGGAAAAAGGGATGTCAAAGCTGTTGTCAGATGGATCTTGGCTCAAGGCAAAGAAATACCAGAAAGATGTCTGGCATTTGATTGTGTGGATCATGAGAAATTATGGATAACATTGAGAAGAATGGGAATTCTCAAACACTTGTTTGTACTCCTGAGGAACCTGACCATGACCAGGAGGCTGTCATTTGAATGGAAAAAGGGGACACTATATGGTTTAAAATCAAGAAGGGAGTGCATTAGGGTTGTATCCTTTCCCCATACGTATTCAATCTATATGCTGAGCAAATAATCCGAGAAGCTGGACTATATGAAGAAAAATGTGGCATCAGG
>NW_006921833.1:1440343-1444696 GCF_000298275.1 Orycteropus afer afer
GGATCATGGAGCTGGCACGGGATCAGGCAGTGTTTCATTCTGCTGTGCATGGGGTCGCTATGAGTCGGAAATGACTCAACAGCACCTAACAACAACAACAACAACCCAGCAAGTGCATCTAAACAATGAAGGTAAAGTCATCAAAGTAATTACCTACATAATAGAAAATATATGGATATTTAAAATTAGGTATAAAAAACATCTAATTAAATATCTAATATTGTTATTATCTTCTCAGGGTACCATATATAAGATTTCTCTATATACTAATGTTTTGTAAAAAATACTACAAATGAAGGGATAACTCTGCTACTTAGTTCATTCATTCATACTTATATTGTTTCAATTATCACTCTAGGGAAGTATGTCAAACTGCAGAAAACAAAGTAATATATAACATGATCATATTAAAAGATACCCCCTCCCCCAAAAAACAAGAAATTTGTTTGAAGTTCATTTTATGTCAAGGAGCATTTAGGTTGGGCACTGTTCTAATCACAGCTCAAAAACAGGGACCTTCACATCATAGTCTATGTGACTGTCCCTTCCTTCAGGCATGCAGTGCACAGTGGGAATGAGGAAACATTGTGGTCCTGGGCGTAATATTATGTATGGCTTCTATTCTTCCCCTCTGGGTATTCATGAGGCACAGTCTATAAAACACTGTGATAAACAGGAAATATATGACATCACCAAATCATTCTTCTTTCAAAATATTAACATCAAGCTTCTTTCATTTTGAATCCACAAATATCCTTAATTTGTGCTCAGATCTTCTCAAGTATGAATGCGGTGTGTGTGTTCTGTCCCAATACACAGATTTACAGAAAGTTTTCCTTTAATTATTATTGTGATTTGGGTGAAAGTTTACAGAGCAAATTCATTTTCCATACAGCATCTCACATACACTTTTTCTCATGACATTGACTGCAATTTCCCACAATGCAACAGCTTCCCTCCCACTTCCTCCCCATAGTTACCTCTTCCCTATGTCTTTCCCTCTGATGAATTCCTGGCCCCAGAGATGTCTCCCTGTGCATACACAGCCCTTCTATTTTCCTATGATTGATCTTTCCGAGGAGTATTTAATATTTAAATAATGTAAATGTTCAGCTTATATGGCTTTCTTTTGTTTGGCTGGAAGGAGTGGGTTCAATTCCACACCTGAAAGGTAGCTAGGGACCACAGTCTCAGGGGTTCCAAAAAGCTCTATCAGACCAGCAAACCTGGTCCTCTTTTTTTTTTTTTTTTTATGATTTTGAGTTTTGTTCCATGTTGTTCTCCCACTCTATCCAAGATGTCCTACATAGATCCCCTTCTCTGTGGTTGACAGTGGTATCTGGGTTTTAGTTATTCTGGTCTCATGGTCATATAGGCTGAGGACTGCATGGTGTACCAGTCACTTGGACTAATTGCTTCCATGCATCTTTGGTTTTCTTCATTCTTCTTTGCTCGGGATGAAGAAAGACCCATCATTGCATATAGATGGCCACTTACAAGCTTTTAAGGTCCCAGTCACTACTTGCCAAAATAGGATGTGGAACAATGAATTTGTGTAGTACATTATGCCAATTGAGCTTGATGTCCCCTGCAATTGTGGTCCTGAGCCCACAGGTCCAACTACTTGCTCCTTTTGGGTAGCTGGCTGTGGCCAAGAAGTGACTACAACCTTGTCCCTTTACAAATACACTTGTAAAAAGATTGTCTGCCATGTCATGGGCATACTCCCCCCTGCACAGACATACCTAATTGTTCAGCCTGTCCACCCATCTATCCACCCATAGATCAATGTTTCCTTTCACTGACAATGCAGTATTGTATATGCAAAAGGGTTCATCTTTGTTGTCTGTACCTCCCTTCCACCTCTCCATGTCTTCCTCTTCCTCAATGCCACTGTGCTGATCACTCACATTTGATCACTCACATTGCCCTTCTCTTCACCCAAATCAATATTTGTCCCTACCTATGTAATAGTGTTCCCTCCCCTCCCCTTCCACCCCTGGTAACCAACAAAGAGAATTTCCTTCCATATATAAACCTTTCCTTGACTTTTTACAATAAAAGACTAATATAATATTTGTCCTTTTGTGATTGACTTATTTCAGTTAGCATAATGTCCTCCAAGTTCATCCATGTTATGTGGTGTCTTGTAGAGTCTACATTATTCTATAGGGTTGTATAGAATTCCATCATGTGTATGTACCATAGTTTGGTTATCCATTCTTCTGCTGATGGGCATCTAGGTTGTTTCCATCTTTTTGCTATTGTAAATAGTGCTATGATGAATGTTGGTGTGCATATATCTGTTCTTGTCCTTGCTCTCATTTCTTTAGGATGAGTTTTTTTTTTTTTTTTTTAAATGGAATTGCTAGGTCAAATGGTATTTCTAATTCCAACTTTTTAAGGAATCATCATACTGCTTTCGACAGTGGTTGTATCATTTGACAGTCCCACCAGCAGTGTATGAGAGTCCCAATCTCTTCACATTCTTGCCAGCATTTGTTATTTTCTGTCTTGTTGAACTTTGCTACTGGTGCTGGGGCAAGATGGTATCTCATTGTTGTTTTGATTTGCATCTCTCTAATGGCTATTGATCATGAGCATTTCTACATGTGTTTATTGGCTGCCTGAATATCTATCCTCTTTGGTGAAGTGTCTATTCATCTCTTATGCCCATTTATTCATTGTCCTTTTTGTTGTTGAGGTGTTGGAGTTTTCTATAAATTTTAGAGGTAAGTCCCTTGTCAGATTTGTTGTTGCCAGGTATTTTTTTCCCAATCTGTAGATTCTCCTTTTACTCTTTTGGAGAAGTTTTCTTTTTAAACATGTGGTGGCTTGGAATTTCTACTTCCTCTCAAAAACAATTTAGTAAGGACAGGATTTGGCTGCATTCTTCTGTACTCCATATGTTTGATTTAGAATATATTTCATGTTGTCACTATTTTTTCACAGATGCACCAATGAAAAGCAAAGTGGATTAAGGTGCCATAAAATACTAAGCTATATTTTACAACAACTGCACTATGACTAGCAATGTATCCCTGCTGGAAATTGTCATGGGAAGGCCCATCCTTTTTGTCTTTGTAGTTAGGTAGAATAGAAAGAAAGAGGTAGAAGCAACTCAAAGAAGCCATTCGGTATCTTATCCTGCTTCTAATAAAGATTTGACCCACACAAAAAGAAGGTTAACTTAGGTTTTTGTTTTGAAATATTTGAAAAGTAAAACTGGATAACATTCCAGTTTAAAGGTTTTCAATTTGTCTTAATATCTATTGATTATCTGTATCAGTTATGCTAAAAAAAAAAGTAATGTCTTTTGCCCTTAAAAATCTCATAATAGCCCCAAAGCATACTTAGTTAAAAATAGCAAATGTTAGATGCTCTGTATATAAAAGAAATTCACAACATTCATGTGAGGTAGGCATTAATATTTTCCTCATTTCATAGGATAGGAAATTGATGTTCCCAAAAGTACATGACTAAATGTGAAGAGTTAAGATTTATATCAAAAGGTTCTAATCCCAAAGCCCATTCTCATTTGCTTACATGATTCAGCACTTGAATGGAACCATTGGTCTTCCTGATTTTCAGAGAGTGTTTGTGCAGTGTATAGGGTCTGGAGATTAACATGGGGCAGAAACAGAAATAACTCTTGGATATGTCTACCTCGCCAAAGATGACATGGACAGGCAGTCAAAAATATCCACTAAAAGTTTATGCAGTTATAGAAGCATGATCTAATATAGTACACAGGTTAAATCTATGGTGGACATTGTAATCAATCCCAGCTGATGTGAGATTTATTCCCAAATTCCATGTTCACAAAGAGGTAAAAGGGGTCATTACCAAATCTTCTAGACCACGCCCCACAAGCAGCAAGGCAGGAAAGCTGAGGAAAGGAGAGAAAATGCCAGGGGTCTGGACAGAGTGAGGAATCAGTGGCAGGGATATAGGTGAGGGGAGGGAACTCAGGCCATGCCCCAAAAGCAGTAGGCAGGAAAAGGGGGAAAGGAGAGAAAAGGCCAGGGGGGCTTGGACAGAGTGAGGAAGCAGCAGCAGGGATCCAGGTAAGGGGAGGTTAGAGAGGTTTCTAACAGCTAAGAGAGATAAACTTGTGTGTCGGTTTGTCCTACTGTGGTGGATTGTTGCTGTGAGGCATAAGGCTGTGCCAAGGATGTTTCAAACCAAGTGGGGTACAAATGGTGCAAAGGTTTCAGCATGGCTTGCAGACTGAGACAGACTAGGAAGAAGGAAGAGGCCATCCACTTCTCAAAGAAGGAGGAGGTCAAAGCTGCAATTAAAGAATTGGCGAAGAACAAGGCTCCAGGAATTGACAGAATATTCATTGAGATA
>NW_006921833.1:1445758-1449552 GCF_000298275.1 Orycteropus afer afer
CATGGACTGCTAAAAGAACTAACAGATCTCTTGTGGAGGAAGTGCACCAGAAATGCTCCTTGGAAGTGAGAATGGCCAGACTTCGTCTCACCTATTTTGGTCATGTTGTCAGAAGTGACCATTCCCTGGAGAAGGATGTCATGCTTGGTAGGGTTGAGGGTCGACGAAAGAGGGTGAGACCTTCAACAAGATGGACTGACACAGTGGCTGCAATGATGGGCTCAAGTATAGCAGGGATTGTGTAGCTGGCGCAGGATTGGGCAGTGTTTCATTCTGCTGTGCATGGGGTCACTATGAGTTGGAAATGACTCGACAGCACCTAACAACAACAACATACTGTAAGTCCTAAGTAAAGTGGCTTGTGAGTTTGAACTGCCAGCCTTCTGGTTAGCAGTCAAGTGCCTTAGACACTAAGTCGCCAGAGGTCCCAATATATAAATATCAAGTCACATGACATCTAGAGTTTATTTTGAATCCACCAGATTCTTCAATTTCCTGTAGGAGAAAAAAAAAAAAAAAGATCATGATTCAATAAAATGTATTCTTCATTAGAATTTCTTATGATGGATCTTCCTCTGGTTTAGTAAACTTTTTCATATTGTGTTTGAATATGAGTAATTTCACAGAGGATTAGAGGAAGAAGTTAGGCAATGTAAGGTGAATCACAAGAAGTGGTAATTGGTGTAGAGACGGTGAGTGTACATTATTCTATTCAGAAGCTTTAAGGGAAACTTTTTGCTTATTCGAAGGTGAAAATCCATGGAACATATATTAATTTATTCCATGATAATCAAATGCAATAAATGCCACATTTTAAATCAAATTAGCCTTTTTCACAGTCTTCTACTGATGGGATTGCAGGATTCCAGACATTAGGAGAGCTTGTTTCCTTCTCCTTGGGATTTCATAACAATCTCAAGTCCTACTTTGTTTCAGGAACACAGGAGAGGTCTTCGAGTCTCTGGTGGTGTAGTGCCTATAGCATTTGACTGCTATCCAGAAGATTGGTGGCTCAAACCTACCAGCAACTCCATGGAAGGAAGACTGGGCAATCTTCTTCTGTAAAGGTTTACTGCTTCAGAATCCCAAAGGGGGATTGCTATGACTTGGAATCCACTCAATGGCAGTATGTTTGGTTTTTTGGTGTGGTAATGTTCAGGGAGCTCTTGTGGCACAATGCCTAAGGCATTTGACTGTTAACCAGAAGGCTGGTGATTCAAACCCACCAGTCACTCCTCAGAAGGAAGATTGGGCAATCTACTTCCGTAGAGATACTGCCTCAGAAACCCAAGGAGGGGTCATTATGTATTGGATCTGACTCGACAGCAGTGAGTTTGGTTTTGCTTTTAATGTCAGTTCACAAATCCTAGATAAGCCCTGTTCTTCCAGGTATTCTCCTCAAAGCTATAGCTATAAACCCAGAATTGTTCATTCAAAAAAAAAAAAAAAATCCTTATCACTGCTCCCACAGCAAAGTGTCCAAAGTCCAGGTCCATGAGCATTTGCAGTCATTCTCCATTTCCACCTTGCCCCATCATAGAATATACACCAAGAGAGGGAGCAGATACATACCAGCTCTCAATCCTCACAGACTGAAAATCTCATTCTTTCTTCAGGTCAGGCTACTTCCTTTCTCCTTCCTCTGCCTTTAACCCTCTAGAACTTTCTAACCATAATAATAGACATTAGACTTCTGTAAAATGGAGGAACAGACAGAGAAGCAACACAGACCCTCTTCAACAAAGAAAAGAAAAACCAATTGACAGAGACAAAAAAGATAATTCTGGAGCCCCGAGCTTTGAAAAGAACTAGCAGAAGTGGATTAGGCAGCAACTAGTGGAAAAACCTCAACAAAAACAGTTGAGTACAGAGATGGTCTGAGCTGTGGACTGTCAGTTACTCTGACGGGACCATCAGCCTGAATATTTCCAAGGGGTGTTGGGACCTGAGAATTGACCTAAAGTTCAACCCTGGTCACCAAAGGCTGCAGGGACAAATGCACTGGTGGCCTATGAATAGGAAGGGGAACAGCAAGGAGGGAGACAACCTGAGCTGTGGACTTTCACATGGCACAGCCATTCTGATTGTTTACACACAGGAGCCATTTTGGATATTTAAAGTGACTGAGGGTGCAGCCATTTTTAATCTTTATAAGTGGTGGCCATTTTGGATTTTAAAGAGATAGCATTCTCATTCAGATTCCATGGACCTAACAATGGGCTCTGTTTGCCAAGGTTGGCAGGGATATACAAGAGGCTGCTAACAGGAAAGGAGATGGGTGATGAGTGTATAAGTGTTGTCAACTAGCAAGTAGAGGAGCACAGTACCCTGCTTGCACAGATAATATACAAACAAAACAAAGAAAATGAAAATTGTGGGCAAGTCACTCCAACATACAATCACCAATGAAATATAAACACAAAAACATCACCATGCCTTGGGGACAACGGAGCATCACAGTCCACACAAAGAAGCAAGATAAAGCAGGAGAAACAAGGGACCAGGATCCAGGACCAAAACACATCCCTGAGGAAGACGGAGCACTAGAACGGTCTGATAAGGAATTCAAAAGAATTATATTTAGGTATCTTTAACGAATTGAGAGACAGATCAAGGAAAACACAGAGCATACCCTAGAACAATTTCAAAAGACAATACAAGAACAAAATGACAAAATAAATGAAAAATTGGAGATGATACAAAATCTACTCACAGAATTCCAGAAGATTAATACTAAATTTTCAGAAATAGATAAGACATTTTTGGTGGTTATGTTTGTGTGTGAACTTGGCTAGGCCTGGTTGAGTGGCAGGGCAGCTGGATGTAGTATTCCCCATGATGAGACTGGTAATCAACTCCATGGTGGAATCTACTATGAGCAGCTGAGTAGCTGACTTTGGGAATGTGATCTGGTTCCTGTATATAAGGAGAAGCTTTGAGAATGGTCTCTAGCCTATGGCATGCTTGGACCCTGCATGTGGCTGTGTTGTTGCTCAGCATCCTGCTATGCTCTGCCGACCTTGGGACATACAATGGACTTAAGTTAATGGCCTGCTATGTGGTTTGGTAACATCGGGACTGTGCCTTTTTACTTGACAACCTTGGGACTTCTCAGCCTCAGCAGCCTGCAGCTGTCTGAGTGAAGAAATGCTGCTAGCTCCAGTGGGCTGGGAGCAGGAGGTAGAGCTGGACCCCAAGGTTGAGGGGCTTTCACCCAGCCCCTAGAGCTTGGCACTTTAAACTTGGACTTAAAACCTCCAAATTGTAAGAATAAACTTCTGTTTGTTAAGGCCATCCCATTCGTGGTATATTTCCTGTCAGAGTGGCACTACATAACCAAAACAACATTGAAAGGGCAAAGGAGCAGAATTGAATCAATGGAAGACAGAATTAGGGAGACTGAAGGCAAATACTTGAATACTTCTTTGGAAAGGGATAAATCAGAAAAAAAAATCAAAACAAAATGAAGAAAGCCTACGGTTCATGTGGTATACCATCAAAAGGAATAACCTATGTGTCATCAGAATTCCAGAACAGGAAGAGACAAAACCACAGAGAAAATTGTCAAAGATTTGTTGGAAGAGAATTTTCCTGGTATTATTAAGGATGAGAATATATCCATTCAGGAAGTCCAACAAATCCCAAACAGGATAGACTCCAGAAGAAAATCACCCAGATATATCATCATCAAATTTACCAGAACCAAAGACAAAGAAAGAATCATGAGAGCAGCATGGGAAAAAATGAAAAGTTACCTACAAGGGGCAACAAATAAGACTAAGCTCGGATTTCTT
>NW_006921833.1:1450978-1462281 GCF_000298275.1 Orycteropus afer afer
TTTTTTTTTTTTTTTTTAATGTTGAAATAATATTTTGGATATATTGGGTTAAATAAAATCTACTATTGAAATTATTTTCACCTCTTTCTTTTTACTTTTTATAAAATGGATATGAAAAATTTTAAATTATATATGTGGCTCACATTATATTTCTATTGGACAGTGCTGCTGTAAGATAATTTCAGCTAAAATTTATTGATGAGCCTGTTTTTAACCCCTAGATTTTTTATTTAATAGTGTTTGCCGAAACAAAGAGAAACAATTATCCTACAACCACCACCCCTTGAAGAATACATAGGTAAAACCTTGGCTCTTCTTGAAAAGGCTAAAAAGGAAAAATACTTCTTGTATTTTTCCTTCAGCGGCATCAAGTAAGAACAATATATAGGTAATTTCTCATTCAGAAATATTTCAGAACTCAACTATTGTGAGATTGAAACATAGACCCAAAGTCAGAAAACACAGCTTTCTTTCTCTCTGCGTTACACTAAATTATGTGACACAGTCTCTGAGTTACTCTGGGTTTCAGCTTCCCTATCTCAAGCATGTTGTCATTGCTACTTGCCGTTGAGGGTTCCTACTCATAGAGATCCTATGTACAACAGACTGAAACACTGTCTGGTCCTGCACCACCCACACAGATGTCTCTGGTATCTGAAATACCAATGGCATAGCTTCCAGCATCACAACAACAAGGAAGCCACAATATGGCAAACTGACAGACAAGTGGTGGATTGCAGCCATTAAGAAGCTTCCCATCTAAACCAAAAAAAAACAAACTCACTGCCATCGAGTGCATTCCAACTCACAGAGACCCCCTTTGGGTTCCCGAGGTGGTAAATCTTTACCCAGTCATCCTTCCATGGAGTGGCTTGTGAGTTTGAACCATCAACCTTCTGGTTAGCAGTCAGATGCCTTAGGCACTACACCACCTTGAGCTCCTTCCTTCCCATCTCACTGCTGTGGAGTCAGATCTTACACATAGCAACCCCTGCTTGGGTTTCCGAGGCAGTATCACTATGGAAGTAGATTGCCCAATCTTCCTTCCTTGGAGTGGCTGGTGGATTTGAACCACCAGCCTTCCGGTTAGCAGTCAAATGACTTAAGCACTACATCACCAGAGCTCCTTTCTTTCCATCTAGACCTGTCTCCTATGGAAACCATGACCTTCTTTTCCTTATCTTTAGATAGAGAAATAATTAGACTTTAACAGAGAAAATCAGGTTCCATCAAATTTTTTCTTCTATCTTCACATATAGTTTGACTTTCTGTCCTGACACTGTTTGCTATGCCACATCTAGATATATGGGTAGACAGACTATGGGCAAAACAGAATTAACAGACCATTGACCATGATCCACTTATTTTATTTCCTTTATCCATACAAAATTATTTTCAGTTTCATTACTCTTCCTTACAGAACAAGGTTTGGTTTTGTACCTGACATTCTTAATATAATTTCAATTAAGTGGTTTTCCCATCTCTATTCTACCTGTGGAGCTCAGTGACCTCTTGGGTTTCATAAAATAGCATGATGTTTGGTAACTTGGGTGCTGAGAAACACAGTGTTCTGATCCTGTGCCCAAGTTAATAGTATGGAAAAATTACTCTATCCTGAGGATAAATGCATTACTTTAGACCCAAATCCAACGATAATTTTAATTGTCCATTAATATAAAGTCAATACTCATTTTACAAAAGTGCATAGAAGTGGTTTTTCATTGACATTAGAAATGCTTCAAAAGGTCTGATATAAATAGATCTCTACAGTTTTCTAATTTATGCCTAAAAAATATGCCAAAATTCAAAATCCTGTCCATATTTCATAATGTCTGGACAAAGATGTTGATTTTTATCTCTTTTTAGTGCCTGATATTCCAGAAAATATTATATTTCCACACTCATGTCTTATATTGAAAACTGCATCAAGATGGGCATAACTTAGCTCAATTCAACAAAGCACAGCACTACTCAGGAATAATACAAAAAATAAATGATTCTCCATTAAACATTTTTCCTGGCAAGCTATTATATTGTATAGTTCCATTAGCTTGTCTATTTATGTTTTATTTATCAAGTCTAATGCAGACATTATTCTAATGATGTTTGATTTTTAGGTATTAACATCTTTCCATTAAAATATTAAGGTAGTTGGTTATTAATATTTAATAATAATAGGAGCTCTGGTGGCAAAGTGCCTAAGGCACTTGACTGCTAATCAAACCCACCAGCCACTCGTTGGAAGGAAGTTTGGCCAATCTACTTCCGTACAGATACCACCTGGAAATCCAAGGAGGGGTCGCTATGAGTCAAATTGACTAGACAGCAGTGAGTTTGGTTTTTTGATTTGGAATAAGCGAGATGATACGTGAATGATCTTCAATTATAGTAGATAATAGAATAATTTCTGAGGGATTGTTCTAACTTATAAATACATTAGAAAATTGGAGTATAATTATATAAAAGTCTTCTCTAGATACATTTAAGAATTAAGTTGTTAATCAGATGATTTAAGAATAATTTTGATGAAAAATAGTGTAAATCTCTTATCTATGACCTTCATTTTTTATGCAAAGGCATTCAACTGTGTGGATCATAACAAATTATAGATAACATTGTAAAGAATGGGAATTCCAGAACACTTAATTGTGTTCATAAGGAACTTGTACATGGACCAAGAGGCAATAGTTTGAATGAATAAGGGCATAGTGCATGGTTTAAAATCAGGAAGGGAGTGTGTTAGGGTTGTATCCTTTCACCATATTGTTCAATCTGTATGCTGAGCAAATAATCTGAGAGGCTGGACTATATGAAGAAGAACATGGCATCAGGATTCCAGGGAGACTTGTTAATCTGTGATATGTAGATGACACAACTTTGGTTGCTAAAAGTGAAGAGGACTTGAAGCACTTACTGATGCAATACCCTCAGTATGGATTATATCTTGACATAAAGAAAACAAAAATCCTCACAATTGGACCAATAATCAACATCATGATAAACAGAGAAAAGATGAATGTTGTCAAGGATTTCATTTTACTTGTATCCACAATTAATGCCCATGGAAGCAACAGTCAAGAGATCAAACATAATGTATTGTGCAATCTGCTGCAAAAGGCCTCTTAAACAGATAAAGAGTAAAGATGACACTTTGAAGACTAAGGGGTACCTGACACAAGCCACAGTATTTTCAATGGCCTTAAATGCATGTAAAAGCTAAACAATGAATAAAAAAGACTTAAGAATAATTGATGCCTTTGAATTATGGTGTTGGTGAAGAATATTGAATATACATATCTGAAGAACAAACAAATATGTCTAGGATGAAGTACACCCTGAACGCTCCTTAGGAGCAATCATAAAAAGACTTCACCTCTTTTTGGTCATGTTGACAGGAGGGACCAGTCCTTGGAGAAGGTATTGTGCTTGGTAACATAGGTCAGAAGAAAAGAGGAAAACCTTTAATAAGATGGGTTGACATAGTGGCTGCAACAATGGGCTCAAACAGTAACGACTGTGAAAATGGTGCAGGACCGAGCAGTGATGGTTTCTGTTGTGCACAGGACTGCTGAGTCACAATTGATTTGGTGGGTGCCTAACAGCAACAATGGCCTTTGTATCCTGTAATCATGTTTTTAATTCTACAGAGACAAGAAATATATTGTGCTGTGTCCAAACAAATAAATAAACAAAAAACCTAATGAACAGTACTATGCTCAAATGAATTAATTGAATTACCCAGTTTTATATAAAATAAACACAAAATTTTTTATTAAAGTTCCTAAATAATCTATATTCATCATATCTACTCCAATAATCACCAGCTCAACCAACTGCAGCTTCTGCCTCTGATATTCTTCTGAAATTATTCACAAGACCACAAAAGCACCAAAGTTCTTCTGTTGTTAAATGTCAGTTTTCAGTGTTGGGTCACATGACCATTCATATGATCTTATTCAATGCTTAGTAATCAGAACTTTCTCTTTCAATATTTTGTGTGAAGATGCTTTTTCTCTAACACCTTGTATTGCCAAACTCTTTAATCTTTGCTAATCTAGTAGATAAAAACCAGAATTTCATATAAATGTGCACTTTGTAGTAAGGTTGCCAACTTACTTAATTTTTATTCTGTGAAGTGCTTATTGGTTTATTTTGCTCATGCTCTTAAAGAGTTGTTAGCTAGCCCTCTTATTGATAAAAATATTTTATATATTAAAGAGATCAATCCTTTGTCAATAATGCTGGAAAGAATTTATCCCACCAGTGATGAGAGGCAACAACTATCAGTAATTTCTTACATATTTTCCAGAAATTTTCTGCCTGTATACAAATATATATCACAAAAATCACTGTTGTGGAGTCAACTCCAACTCATAGTGACCCTATAAAAGAGTACAACTGCCCCATAGCGTCTGCAAGACTGTACATCATTACAGAAGTGGATTGTCGCATCTTTCTCCCACAGAGGGGCTGGAGGGTTTAAACTGTTAACCTTTTGGTTCACAGTGAAGTGCTTTAACTACTGTGCCACAAAGTCATGCACACACACACCACTTGTTTTTTCATTTAAGAGATACACACCCTTTTCATACATGGGAGTTCAAAGTATTCAGTATTTGCTTATATCACGCACTATATTTCTCAGAAATACTTTCCTTACTATCAATAAACATCTAACTCATTTTTCTTCATTGTACGGATACAATATTTTGTTGAAAAAAAATTCACTACTGCTACTAGATTGTTTTCAGTCCTTTGATGTTGCAAATCATGCTGTGTATTATTCATCTAGGAGCTCTGGTGGTGTAGTGCCTCAGGCATTTGACTGCTAACCAGAAGACTGGCAGTTCAAACCCACCAGCCACTCCTCAGAAGGAAGATTGGGCAATCTACTTCTGTAGTGACACTGCCTTGGAAACCCAAGGAGTGTTTGCTATGAGTCAGATCTGACTCGATGGCAATGAGTTTGGTTTTTGGTTATTATTCATCTATCTTTTTTTTCTTTAAAATGTGTACTTGTATATATACATGTCAGAAATTGCTGAGTCAAAACATATGTGCTTTCTTGATAGTTATTATCAACTGACTAATCAAATAAAAGTAACAATTTACATTCCATTAACAGTACTGGACTGCTAGTGTTTAATCAAACATTTTAACTTCTGTTAACATGATAGACAAGAAATGTAATGTTACTGCAATTTTAATTTGCATACCTTTGATTCTGAGTGAAGTTGAACATCTTTCAAATTATTATAAGGCATTTGAATTTATTTTCTTCTGTACATTGTGTGTACATCACCTCTGCTGGATTTTTATGTATTTCTGTACATTTTCAATTATATCAATTTATGTACATTATCTTTCATAATTTTTCCCACTTGATCTTTGTTGCTGAGAGAAAGGTAAAGAGATCAAATGAAAAGAGAGACCAGAAATACAAAAAAATGCACATTGGGATTTAGCAATTAGCTAAATGTAGCATTTTACATCAATGCAGAAAAGATGGGATTTTTTTCTTGAAGTGGTTTGTAATAAATAAAGTTGGATCCCAACATCATTCTTTTTACCACAGTAAGTTTTAGATAGATCCAAGAAGCAATTGGGAAAATTGATATCATAAGAAATAAAAGAAAATAATGAACATATTTAATTATAATCAGGGAGTCCCTGTAATGGGCTTTCTTCATAAGACACATACCCCAGTAACTATACAAAAAATATTTCAAAAGTTGCCTATGCATAAATTATTAAATGTCAGTACAGAAAAAATATTATAAAAATATACATAAGGCAATTATTTAGGTGAGGCTAGGCCATGTTTCTTAAGATTTAAAACATTTTTACACATTAAAACAATAAGTCAATAGAAAATTTATCATGGATAATTTATATAAAGAAATATTACCACTTTATAAATCTCTCTCATAATCAACTAAATGCAGTTTGAAACAAAAATTTGATCCCATTTTATAACTTCCAGATTGAGAGAAATGAAAATATTTATTAATATTAATCAGACATCCTCATACACTAGTTAAGGGAACATAAACTGGTATAACTGCTTTGGAAAAAAAAAATTGATGGTATTAAATTTTAAAAGACATGTCCTTTGCTTAGCAATTTTAGTTCCTAGAATTTATTCTTTTGATATACCTGTGCACAAATATATTTGCAGTAATATTTGTTAGCAGTGTTATTGTTGATGAGTATATCACTAAGGGTGGAAAGCACTGAAAAAAAAAAAATGTAAGGATTCCCCCATGTGTATTGATATTTGAGATTTGAGTTCTATCCTGGGAGGGAAACTTCTTCTTCACTGGACATATGTCCAATTTACCATTTAAATCTATTATTTTGTTGATAATAAAACAAGTAATAATAGGAGTTTTGCCACTTAATATGCCAGCATTTAATATTATCATGAGGTTTCACACATCTCAGATCCAGGAAAACTTAAATGTTAACTTACACTTTGTTAGCACTCTCATCAGATTTATACAGACAAAGAGTGACAGTTTTTTTTCCATGTTTAGCCCTAAACCTCAAAGCTTACAAACTTTATGAGACCATGGAAGTGTGACCTGACACCTTGTCTGTTTCACTCAAACTCTCCTCTCTTACACACCTCTTCAACCAACAGCAAGTTTTCAATATATCACATTCTAATTTAATGGCAGGAAGAAGCAGAAGACATGCAAAGAATGACAAAGAAAGTAGGCTGTAGGGCTGTTGAGACAAGCACCATGTGACTGAACTGCAAAAGTAGAGGAAGGACAACAATGAAATTCAATGGTTTTAGCTATTTCACCCACGGATTAACTGCACTCCTTAGTAAATAAAGTTTATTCAGTGTCTGAGACCTGATCAGGCAGATTAGAGCTCCTTCTCCTTTAGTAGAAACAAGGATGAGGGTGTGGGGGTAAAACTTTGAAATCTTCCTTTACCCTTTGGTTGTTTTGTGCCTCCGAGTTGATATCGACTCACAGTGATCCCATTAGACAGAATAGAACTGCAGGGCTTTCTAGGCTGTAATCTTTATGGAAGCAGATTATCAGGTGTTTTTCCTTCCAGAGGGCCACTGGGTGAATTCAAACTACCAACTTTTCCCTGGAACCTATAAAGTTGATGACTTCTAAATGTATTTGTGAAGTCAGACCTATATTTGGAGACCCAGACTTACATTGCTAACTGGCAATTAAATCTCTCATTTTGAATATCCCACTATTATCTCAAAATTAACTTGTCCCAAACAATACTTAATTTACTTCTAAATCTATTCTTCTTACTATAATGATCTCTCTCCTGGTAATGGACTACCACTTACATAGACACTTAAAGGAAAACATCAGGGTCTTCCACAATAGCACTCTTGAGCTAAGGCAAAAGGAAGTTGTGCAATTGGTTCACACACATGAAAGGACCGTGTGTGCATCACTCACACTCACTGAGAGACACACACACACATATTAATAAGGAAGGAATGGTCACCTCTGTTACTCTGGATCTGGAATTCATCACGAACACAAAGTAAACTGAACCCCTAGTATCTTCTCTCCAGATTTGCACCCATAAGTTTTTATGGAAGTCTCTCACATCACTTGCCCTATATTCTTCCAGCAAAACCAAACTATGTTTGAATGACGGGAAGGTATAGAGATTGTGTCTCCACTGATTGCAGAGAAAATCTTTCTTTGGAATATCTTGAGGATTTAAGCTGTGGAAGTGCTCAGGTAAATGAAAAGACAAATTAATGAACTTGTCAAATCCTTCTTCAGATAGAATTAATACAATGTATTCTTGCAATAACTAAATATCATTCCCATTAGTAGCAACCATTCATTTTCTTATTCTCTTCATGTTCCACTTTGTAGTTTCAGAGGCACTCAGGAATTACTATTGCATTCCCCACAGGTGATCATGGAGACTGTAGAATATTTAGCAATGTTAACAATTCATATTACTCTTCAATTTTTATATATAAAGGTCAGGGGAAACTTACATGAAGTGTAATTATCAATTCTTTACCTTAACAACTAGATGGATGTTGAATGTGTGAATTGTATTTAAAATTATGATATTCATTATAAATTGTCTTTTGTCCTTTAATACATTATATGGATTATGTTGGGAGAAAAACTTTCATAGATACAGGAAAGACTTTATTTTAAAAAATTGCTTAAAGTTACTCTTCTGTTGAAAATAAATTTGTATGCTTTGGGTACAATTACATTTTAGTTTTTATTCCTTTAAGCTATTTTTATAATTAAGCATTGCTTACCAGAATATCCAGGCATGGAAAATCACTAAATTTAGTTGCCTTTGACAATTTTCCAACACTGACGTATAGACCATCTTGTCTTTAGGTGCCATTGAGTCAGCTCTGACTCCCACCAACCTTATGTATAATAGAAAGAAACACTGACCAGTTTTGTACCATCATCACAACAGTACCTATGTTTAGGGCTATTGCTGCAGCTACTGAGTCATTCCATCTTGGCGAGCATCTTCCTCTTTTTTGCTGACCTTATTCTTAGCCAAGTATGATGACTTTATTCATGCATTGGTCCCTTATGACAACATGCCCAAAGTAAGCAAGATAAAGCCTCACTATCCAGATTTTTTCTTTCTTCTGACATATATTCACTATTCTTTGCCAACATCATAATTCAAATGGGTTCTTTCCTTGGTCTTCTTTTTTCATTACGCAGCTTTCACATGCCTATGAGGCAACTGAAAATGGCTTTGGTCAGGTGCACCTTAGTCCTCAGAGTGACATGTACTGTTTTAATCCTTTAAAGTGGTCATTTACAGTAGATTTACTCAATGGAAAACATCATTTGATTTATTACTGCTGCTTGGCATGGAATTGATTGTTGATTCAAGTAAAATGAAATCCTTGAGAACTTCAGTATTTTCTCTTTTGATCATTGTGTTGGTTACCTAATCTGTTCTAACAGAAAATATCACAAGTAGGATGGCTTTAACAAACAGGAGTTTATTCCCTTACAGTTTCGAGGGTTTAAGTCCAAGTTCAAAGTGTCTGGCTCTAAGGGCTGAGTGAAAGGCCCTCAACCATGGGCTTCAGCTCTGCTTCCAGATCTCGGCCCACCGGAGGTGGAGGCTTTTCTTTACTCAGGCAGCTGCTGCCTGCTGAGGCTGACTAATTCAAGTCCAGAAGGAGTTACAAGATCAGTAAGGCACACATGGCAGGCTGCTGAAAAATAAGTTGGCTACATACAGGTTCAAGCATGCCAAGAAGCTGGAGACTGTCCTCAAAGCTGCTTCTTGTATATGGGAAGCAAACCACATCCCTAAAGCACTACTGAGTTTCTCCAGTAGATTCGACCATGGAATTGATTGCCAGCCTCACCATGGGGAAGAAATACATCCAGCTGCCCAGCCACTCATCCAGGCCCAGGCAGCCGCATTTAATCTTGTCATTTCTTCCATTGGCTTTAGCTACTCTCTGCTCAAGGGCAAGTTTCAGAGTCTCTTCTATCATCCATTTTGGTATTCTCTTCTTTTCTCATCTTTTTAGTGATCTCTTGCTTTCTTCGTGGATAATGTTCTTGATATCCTCCCACAATTCTTCTGATTTTTGGTTGTTGGTGTTCAATGCATCAAATCTATTCTTTAGATGATCTCCAAATACAGGAGGGATATATTCAAGGTCATATTTTGGCTCTCTTGAACTTGTTTTAATTGTCTTTAACTTCAAGTTGAACTTTCATATGAGCAGTTGATGGTTTGTTCCACAATCAGCTCCTGGCCTGGTTTTGGCTGAAGATATTGAGTTTTTCCACTGCCTCTTGCCACAGATGTTGTCAATCTAATTCCTGTGTTTTCCATCTGGTGAAGTCCACGTGTAGAGCAGCTATTTGTGTTGTTGAAAAAAGGTGTTTGCAATGAACAAGTCGTTGGTCTCGCAAAATTCTACCATGAGAGTTTCAGCATTATTTCTGTTACCAACGCCAAATTTTCTAACCACCAGTGATTCTTCTCTGTTTCCAACTTTTGAACTCCAGTCACCAGTGATAATTAACACATCCTGATTGCATGTCTGGTCAATGAAATGTGTTCCATTTCATTTTTGACAACTTCCAATTTTCCTAGATTCAAACTTTGTACATTCCATGTTCCAATGATTAATGGATGTCTACAGCTGTTTCTCTTCAATTTGAGTGGTGCCACATTAGTAAATGGAAGTCTCGAAAGCTTTACTTTATCCATAGGAGTAAGGCTAGATTTACTCAGATGATGCAGCTCTTTCCCAGTCCTATTTTGAGAGCCTTCTAACCTAACCGGACTATTCATAAAGTTGCACAGTAATGTATCAGTGTTTCTTTGCTACTCATAAGGTTTTCCCTGGCCAATTCTTTGAGAAGTGGATGGCCTCTTCCTTCTTCCTAGTCTGTCTCAGTCTGTAAGTTGGGCTGATACCTGTGCACCATGTGCATCCTGCTGGGTTTGAAACACCAGTGGCTCAGCCTCAAAACTCACATCAACATGTCACCATGGTATGACAAACCGACAGACAAATTTGTCTCCCTGTTGGAAACCTCTCGTACCACCCTTCCCTAGGTTCCTGTGGCTGACTCCTCCTCTGTCCGGATTGCTGGGCCTTTTAATCCCCTTTCTCCTGCTCTCCTGCCCTGCTGCTTTGGGTATACCTGAGTTCCCTCTCCTCACCTGGATCCCTGCAGCTGACTGCTCCTCTGTCCAGGTTCCTGGCTTTTTAATCCCCTTTCTCCCACTCTCCTGCTGAAATAAAAAGAAAGTCATTGGCTCATCTAATAAAAAAATGGATGTAGTGGTTTTTGCTTTAGGTTCTGCTGGATCCAAAGGTTTGAATGCTATCAATAGGATCCTCACTCTTCATCCTCAGATTGTTTCCACATTTTAACAGAGTTAGGAGTACTAGACTTCCTATCTCCTTATACCAACTATTAATGCAAAGCCCACTGCTGTCAAGTTCATTCCAACTCATAGTGACCCAAAGGACAGGGTAGAAGAAGTACACTATTAATGCCACAATATCTCAATCCCTTTTCTTCAAATATTCATATTTTTGTAGTTAGCTGCCATTAAGTGAGTTTCAAAAAAATAGAAATAATGCTGGATATCGCATGATAGAATTTTGCAAGACCAACAACTTATTCATTGCAAATACTGTTTTTCAATAATACAAACAGCAGCTATACAAGTGGACTTTGCCAGATGGAGTAAACAGGAATCAGATTGACTACATCTGTGGCAAGAGGCAATGGAAAAGCTCAACATCTTTTTTTTTTTTTTTTTTT
>NW_006921833.1:1463234-1468475 GCF_000298275.1 Orycteropus afer afer
CTAGTAATGGGATGGCTGGGTCAAATGGTATTTGTATTTCCAACTTTTGAAGGAATCGCCATACTGCTTTCCACAATGGTTGTACCATTTTAAAAGCTCAACATCTTAAGCCAAAATTGGCCAAGGAGCTGATTGTGGAACAGTCCATCAACTGATCATATGCAAGTTCAACTTGCATATACTGAAAGTACCATGGACTGCTAAAAGAACTAACAAATCTGTCCTGGAGGAAGTGCAGCAGGAATGCTTCTTGGAAGCGAGTATGGCCAGACTTCGTCTCACCTACTTTGGTCATATTGTCAGAAGGGACCATTCCCTGGAGAAGGATGTCATGCTTGGGAAGGTAGAAGGTGAATAAAGGAGAGGATAGCCCTCAAGGAGATGGGCTGATACAACAACTGCCGCAATGGGCTCAAATATAGCAGGGATCGCGGAGCTGGGGCGGGACTGGGTTGTTTCGTTCTGCTCTGCCTAGGGTGGCTATGAGTCAGAGAAAACTTGACGGCACCTAACAACAACAACAAGTCAGTTTCATCTCATAGTGACCTTATCCACAATAGAAGGAAACACTGCCGGATCCTGCACCATCCTCACAATTGTTGACATGCTTGAGCCTATTGTCAAAGCAACTGTGTCAGTCCATTTTGAGGATCTTCCCCTTTTTCACTGACCCTCTACTTTACCTACTATGCTATCATTCTACAAGGACTAGTCCATTCTGACAACATGACAAAAGCACATGAGATGAAGTCCGGCCATTCTCACTTCTAAGGAGCATTCCAGCTGTACTTCTTCCAAGACAGATTTCATTGTTCTTTTAGAAGTCCATAGTACATTCTTAGCCAACACCACAATTCAAATGTATCAGTTCTTTTGTGGTCTTCCTAATCCATTGTCCAAGCTCTCACATGGATGTGAGGCTACTGAAAATACCATGGCATGGGTCAGGTACGCCATAGTCTTCAAAGTGACATCTTTAAAGACCACTTTTGCAGCAGATTTACCTAATAGAATATGTCGTTGCATTTCTTGACTGCTGCTTCAATAGATGTTAATTCTGGATCCAAGTAAAATTAAATCCTTTACAACTTTAAACCTTTCTCCAGTAATCGTGATGTTGCTTATTGATTTAGTTGAGAGGATCATTGTTTTCTTTCTGTTTAGGTGCAATCCATACTGAAGGCTGTGGTCTTTGATCTTCATCAGTGCTCCAAGTCATCTTCACTTTCAGCAAGCAAGGTCTGTCATCTGCATATTCCAGGTTGCTAATGAAGTTTCTTGCAATGCTAATGCAGTGTTCCTCTCCATATAGGCCAGCTTCTCAGATTTTTTGGTCAGAATACACATTGAATAAATATGGTGAAAGGATAAAACCCTGTTGCATACTTTTTCTAGTTTTTATTTATGATTTTTTTATTGTGCTTTAGGTGCAAGTTTACAGAGCAGAGTTTGCTTTACATTCAACATTTCATGTACATTTGGTTTCACTCTCCAGTTACCATCCCCAACCTTAACCCTCATTTTAAATTATGCAGTAACACATTGTTCTGTTCAAAGAACTTCCTCTTGGTCTATGTACAGGTTCCTCATGAGCACAATTAAGTGTTCTAGAATTCCCATCCCTCCCAGTCTGGTACATGATTTTTCAGGGTCCACACAGTCAAATCCTTTTGCACAGTCAATAAAACACAGGTAAATATATTTCTGGTATTCTGTGATTTCAGCCAAGATCTATCTGGCATCAGAATTGATATCCATCATTCTATCTCCTCTTCTGAATCCTGCTAGAACTTCTGGCACTTCCCTGTCCACAAACTGCTGCAACTGTTTTTGAAATATTTTCAGCAAAATGTTACTTGCTTGTGACATTAATGATTTTGTTTGATAATTTCTCCATTCTGTTGGATCAATGTTCTTTGGAATGGGCACAAGTACAAATATCTTCCATTCTGTTGGCCAGGTAGCTAGGTGTCTACCAAATTTCTTTGTCTAAATGAGTGAATGCCTCCAGTTCTGTATCCATTTGTTGAAATATCTCAATGAATATTCCACAAATTCCTCAAACCTTATCTTTTTGACAATTCTTTTAGTGCATCTTGGACTTTTTCCCTCAATACCAGTAGTTCTTGATCATATGCAATCTCCTGAAATGGTTATCAACCAATTCTTTTGGTGCAATGACTGTGGTATTCCTTCCATATTCTTTGCTTCCTGGATCATTCCCTATTTTGCCATAAAAATCCTTTAATGTTGTAACTCATGGCTTGAATTTTTTCCTGAGTTCTTTCAGTTTCAGAAATGCTGAATGTCTTCTTCTCTTTTAATTTTCCAATTCCAGGTCATTACAGGTCATTGAAGGAAGAAGCTGAAGCTGCACTGAAGGAAATGGAAAACAAACAAACAAAACAACAACAACAACAACAACAACAAAAAAAACTCAAGGCTCCAGGAATTGACAGAATACCCATTGAGATGTTTCAATAAATGATCCTGTGCTGGAGGCACTCAATTGGGTATGCCAAGATATTTGAAAGGGAGCTATCAGGCCAACTGAATGGAAAAGATTCATATGTGTACCCATTCCAAAGAAAGGTGATGCAAGAGAATGTGGAAATTATCAAACAAAATTATCACTATCACACACAAGTAAAATCTTACTGATGATAACTCAAAAGTGTTGCAGCAGTATATTGACAGAGAACTTCCAGAAATGCAAGCTAGATTCAGAAGAGGATATGGAATGAGGGATATCATTGCTTATGTCAGATGGATCTTGGCTGAAATCAAAGCATAGCAGAAAGATGTTTACTTCAGTTTTATTGACTATGCAAAAGCATTTGATTGTGTGAATTACAACAAATTATGGATAACATTGAGAAGAATGGGAATTCCAGAACACTTGATTGTACTCATGAGGAACCTGTACATAGACCAGGAGGCTGTCATTTGAACAGAACAAGAGGATATTGCATGGTTTAAAATCAGGAAGATAGTACATTAGAGTTGTATCCTTTCACAATACATATTCTATCTGTATGCTGTGTAATCCGAGAAGCTGGACTATATGAAGAAGACCATGGCATCAGGATTGGAGGAAGACTCATTAACAACCTGCATTATGCAGACAACACAACTTTGCTGAAAGTGAGGATGACTTGAAGCACTTACTGATGAAGATAAAAGACTTCTGTCTGCAGTATGGGAATACATCTCAACATAAAGAAAATGAAAATCCTCACAAATGGAACAATAAGCAGCATCAAAATAAATGGAGAAAATATTGAAGTTGTTAAAGATTTCATATTAGTTGGTTCCACAATCAACAACAATGGAAGCAGCGGTCAAGACATCAATCAACATATTGCACTGGGCAAATCTGCTGCACAAGACCTCTTTAAACTGCTGAAGAGCAAAGATGTCTCCTTGAAGACTGAGGAGTGCCTAACCCAAGCCATGGTATTTTCAATTGCCTCTTATGCATGTGAGAGCTGCACAATAAACAAGGATGACCGAAGAAAACTTGATGCTTTTGAGTTGTGGTGTTGGCAAAAAAATATTGAAAGTACCATGGACTGCCAGAAGAACTAACAAATCTGTCCTGGAAGAAGTGCAGCCAGAATGCTCCTTGGAAGTGAGAATGGCCAGACTTTGTCTCACCTACTTTGGTCATGTTGTCAGAAGGGACTATTCCTTGGAGAAGGATATCATGCTTGATAAACTGGAGGGTCAAGGGAAAAAGGGAAGGCCCTCAACGAGATTGATTGACATGGTGGCTGCAACAATGGGCTCTGGTGTGGCAAGGACTGTGAGGCTGGTGCAGGACCAGGCAGTGTTTCGTTCTGTTGTTCATGGGCTCTCTATGAGTCAGAGCCCACTCGATGGCACCTAACAACAACAGGTCATTGCATGTTTTATTTTAAAACTTTACACTGTTCTCTTGTAGTGCTCTTTGAAATCTTCTGTTCAGCTATTTTATTCATTATTAGTTCCATTGACATTAGCTATGTTCCTTTCAAGAACAAACTACCTAGTCTCCTGACATCCATTTTGGCCTCTGCTTCCTTCTTGTCTTTTTAGTGACCGTTTGCTTCTTCATGTATGATGTCTTTGGTGTCATCTTACAACATATCTGATCTTTGATCATTGGTGTTCAATGCATCAAATATATTCTCCAGATGGTCTCTAAATTAAGGTGCGATGTACTCAAGGTTTGGAAGGAAGATTGGACAATTTACTTCTGAAGTGATACTGCCTCAGAAACCCAAGAAAGGGTCGCTGTGAGTCAGGGCCAACTCAATGGCACATAACAACAATAACAACATACTAAAGGTCATATTTTGGCTCTCATGGACTTGTTTTAATTTCTTCAGCTCCAACTTCAACTTCCATATGAGCAAGTAAGGGTCTGATCTACACTGGGCACTGGTTGTTTTGACTGATGATCTTAAATTTTTCCATTGTCTCTTTACATAGATAGAGTTGATTTGATTCCTGTGTATTCCATCTGGCAAGGTCCACATGTATAGTCACCATTTATGGTGCTTACAAAAGGTATTTGCAATGAAAAACTCGTTGGTCTTGCAAAATTTTATCATAGGGTCTCTGGTATCATTTCTATCACCAAGGCCACATTTTCCAACTACCAAAGCTTTGTCTTTATTTCTCATTTTCACATTCCACGTTAATTAATATGGAATTAATATCTATATAATTAATCTCCATATTAATTCTCTGAAAAGATTCTAGAGTTTTTACTGTTGCCAGCAATAAGGACTATTCTTACAAGCTAGCTTACATTATGTTTTTTATTGTAGTCAAAATTCTCAGAGACAAAGAAGAAATTGCCCAAAGGAAGGAATACAAAAGATATATAAAGGTCACAGAGAAATTCAGTGGTGTGGAACCTAATGTTGTTATTGTTAGGTGCTGTCAAATTGATTTAGACTCATAGTAACCCCCTGTGAGAGTAGAACTGTCACACAGGGTTTTCTACGGTGTAATCTTTACAGGAGCAGATTGCCAGGTCTTTCTCCCACAAAGTCACTGGGATCCACCAGCTTTTCAGATTAACTGATGTAGATTATCAACAATGTTTCCTCATATAATTAATATTCTGAGTCCCACCCACTGACATTGAGTTGAAATTGACTCATACCAACCCTATAGGACAGAGTAGAACTGTGCCATAGGGTTTCCAAGGCTGTAAATCTTTATGGAATCAGACTGTCTCACAGAATCAGA
>NW_006921833.1:1468675-1470690 GCF_000298275.1 Orycteropus afer afer
AGCTTTTTTCATATTTAATTTTGTACATTTGGCTTAAAGTTTACTAATTTTCCTACTTAGTTTGAGCTGTCCACAATAGCCTTTAAAAAATACATCTATCCATTAACAGTTAAGGAAATTTAACGTACATTAACAACAGCTGTGCCTTGTAACACTCTGGTTTCCTTTTTTTCCCAAAATTATCTTTGATGTGATTCTTACATTGTTTTCACAATTAAAACTTTTTGAAAAACAATGAATTCTTTCCACATAGAGGATAATTTTAAAACACTTTCAAGATATTGCTATAGAAACAATCAAAACCATCTGCTATTTAAAGAAACACTAATTTTTGCAATTGTATCTGTCTTGAATGTGAATTTAATAACCTGTCTATGATGTGTGATAACTTGATAAGAACTGCTTATATTTGTCTAACTCTGATCTGAAGAGTTTAGGCCATTTTTGACGGCACCAAGTAATTAATCCTGACACTATCACCATGGAGTATTATAGATATGATTATTCTCAGGGATACACGAAAACTACAACAATGGAAGAATTCCTGATATGCCTTATTTACTTATCAAATAGCAGAACAGGCTGAAAGAAAGACTGGATCTCATTTCCAGTAGACTCTGCCGTCTTTTGATTCCTCATAGTTCTCTGACTCATTCATTCACCAAATAATTAAGGAGTGACAGCCCTGTGTCAGGCACTGTGCTAGATACTGTATTTCTTTGCCTGTTTGTTACTTTCTTCCAAATTTCTCTCCAGGGCTAAGAATTTAACTGTTATAATTCTTGCTGTGTTTCTCTTGTTTATGCTTTTACCATGTTTGTGATTTACTTTTTAAATTTTGGCAAGGTGAATGACTGTACACTGATGATGTAAATGTCCACAGAAAGCTTAAAAGTTGACTGTATGTCTCAGGTTATACACTGCAATATTTACAAAGCAAAACTATTAGCATATATGTTGTTGTTGTTGTTAGGTGCTATAGACTTGACTCCATCTCATAGCCACCTTATGCAAAACAGAACAAAATACTGCCTGGCTGTGTACCAGCCTCACAATATTTGCTATACTTGAGCCCATCATTGTAGGCAGTTTCAATCCATCTTCTGGAGGGTCTTCCCATTTTATGCCGACCCTCCACTTCTCCTGAAACCTTCTTCAGAGAATAGTCCCTTCTGACAACTTGACCAAAGTAGGTGAGACGAAACCTGGCCATTCTCACTTCCAAGAAGCATTGTGGCTGCACTTCTTTGAGAACAGATTTGTTTATTCTTCTGGCCATCCATGGTATTTTTAGTATTCTTCTCCAAAACCACAATTCAAAGCCAGCAAATATTCTTCTGTCTTTCTTATTCATTGTCCAGCTTTCACCTGCGTATGAGGCAATTGAAAATACCATGGGTTAGGTCAAGCACACCTTAATCTTCAAAGTGATTTCTCTGCTCTTCAACACTTTAATGAGATCTTTGACAGCAGATTTGCCCAGGGCAATATGATATCTGATTTCTTAACTATTGCTTCCAAGGATGTTGATTGTGGATCCCAGTTCCTGACAACTTCAGTCTTTTCTCCACTTATCATGATGCTGTTTCCTGGTCCAGTTGTGAGGATTTTTTCTTTATTCTTCTTCTTCTTTATTATTATTATTTTTTAATGGTGAGATGTAATCAATGCTGCAGACTGTAGTCTTTAATATTCATCAGTAAATTCCAAGTCATTTTCCCTTTCAGCAAGCAAGGTTGTGTCATCTATATAGCACAAGTAGTTAATCAGTATTCTTCCAATCCTGATGCCACATTCTTCATATAGTCCAGCTTCTCAGATTATTTGCTCATCATACAGATTAAATATGGTGAAAGAACAAACCTTGATGCACACCCTTCCTGATTTTAAACCATGCAGTGTCCCCTTGTTCTGTCTTAACAACAACCTCCTGGTCTATGTACAGGTTCCCCATGAGCACAATTAAGTGTTCTGGAATTCCCATTTTTCTCAATGTTATCCATTATTTGTTATGA
>NW_006921833.1:1471155-1472949 GCF_000298275.1 Orycteropus afer afer
ATCCATACACATACAGATGTCTTCCTGTCAGATGGCCAGGTAGGTGTCTTCCAAATTACTTGGTATACACCAATAAGTTCTATCAATATGGCATTTGTTTGTTGAAATATCTCAATGGTTATTCTATCAATTCCTTGAGTTTTTTTTTCACCAATTCCTTCTGTGAAGTTTTGACTTCTTGTTCAATACAATGGGTTCATGCCACCTCCTGAAATAGTTGAACATTGACCAATTCTTTTTTGTACAATGATTCTGTGTATTCCTTCCATCTTCTTTTGATGCTTCCTGCATCATTCAATGCTTTGTCCTGAAATATTGAACTTGAGGTGTGAATTTTTTCTTCCGTTCTTTCAGCTTGAGAAATGCTGAGCGTGTTCTTCCACTTTGGTTTCCTAATTCCAAGTCTTTGCACACTTCATTATAATAATTGACTTTGTCTTCTAGAGCTGCTCTTTGAAATCTTCCCTTGAGGTTTTTTATTTTGTCATATCCTCCATTGGCCTTACCTACTTCAATTTCCTTATCTTTGGCTTTAGTGGTTGGTGAATAAATTTGAACAATAGTCATATTAACTAGTTTTCCTTGTATGCATATGGATATTTTCCAATCACCAACAGCCTTGTACTTCAGGATAGATCTAAAAATGTTCTTTGTGAAGATGAATTCCACACCATTCCTCCTCAATCCTCAATTGGTCATTCCCAGCATAGTAGCTCATATGATTGTCTGATACAAAATGCCCAATACCAGACTGTTATAGCTCACTAATGCCTAAGATACTGATCTTTATGAGATCCATTACATTTCTGACAACTTCTGATTTTCCTAGATTCATTCTTTGTACATTCCAAGTTCTGATTATTAATGGAGGTTTGCAGCTGTTTCTTCCCATTTTGAGTCATGCCCTAACAGCAAATGAAGGTCCTGAAAGCTTTACTCCAGCTACATCATTAAGGTTGACTCTACTTGGAGGAGGCAGTACTTCCCCAGTCGTATTTTTAGTGTCTTCCAACCTGAGGGGCTCACCTTCTGACATTATATCAATGTTTCACTGCTATGCATAATGTTTTTACTGGTTATTTCTTACAGAAGTGGGTGGTCCATTCCTTCTTCCTAATCTTAGTCTAGAAGGTCTGCTGAAACCTCTCCACCACAGGTGACCCTGCTGGCATTTGAGATACAATGGCATAGCCTGCAGCCTCACAGCAAAACCAGGCCACCACAGTATGACAAACCAGAAGACCAGTGGTTGGTAAGCAATATATAGGTGCCTTCAATTGAGAATAATTTTTTTTCCTTAGAAAGATTAAAAATATAACCTTTAATATTATGATTCCCCCAAAATGAGCAAAGGATCCAAGCACATAATTCATGGAAGAAGCAATAGGCAATTAAAAATAAAAAGGTGCAATCTCATTAGTGATTCTAAAAGCAAAATGAATCAACATGTAATTTTACCTTTATAAACTTGGCATGTTTTAAAAATGTTAATACTACATTTTGTCATCATTAGACAGAGGATCCTTCTTATATACTGCTGATTTTTTGTAAAGCAACTTGTCACATGAATTGTGAGCTTTCAATATTTTTACAGGCTTTGATCTAGAAATTTTATTTCCAAGATATAATCATAAGAAAATAATCAGAGAGTTCCGGCAAGATGGCGGACTAGGCAGAAAGACTGCACAGATCATCTTCAACAAAGAAAAGGGAAACCAGTTAACACAGACACAGAAGATAATCTTGGACCCCTGATCCTTGAAGGGAAGGATATAGAAGTGGACTAAACCCCAA
>NW_006921833.1:1476329-1478383 GCF_000298275.1 Orycteropus afer afer
ATATGTGAACTGCTGTGTGGAAAGTGAATTTGCTCTGTAAATCTTCACCCAAATCACAATTAAAAAAAGAAAGAAAGAAAGAGAAGAGAAGAAAAAAAAAAAGAATCAGAGATGTGGGTAAAGATTTATGTAAAGAATCCTCACTGTAATATTATTTATAATAGCAATAAGGAGGGAAATTTTAAATTCCAACCATGAGGGAATAGTAAACTATGTCATACTACACTCATGCAAACCATGGAGTAATGTATACTTGAAAATTTACTTATGAGTTATTATTTTCATATTATCATGAGTTGGAATTTACTGGACAGCATTGGGCTTATTATTCCCATGCAAAAATTTCACCACACAATATTGTGATCAAAGTAGGATTCAAAAGTATACAAGAGCTATAGGTATAGAAGTAAAAAGAGATAGCTCTTCAACAAAATACATCAAAATGTCACTATCATCAAGGATGAGACCATGGTTGATGGTTAGAGCTTTCTTTTTTTCTATTTTTTTTAAATCACATTACCTATATCAAACCTGTCTCTTAGTTATCCCTTCTGTATTTCCATCATCTATTTTCCCTCCTTTCCCCTCCCCTCCCAGCCCTACTAACCAACAAAGAAAATTTCCATTGCTGTGTAAACCTTTCCTTGACTTTTTACAATAATGGACTCATACAATATTCGTCCTTCTGTGATTTATTAATTTCACTCAGCATAATGTCCTCCACATTCATCCATGTTATGAGGTGATTCCCTGATTCTTCATTATTCTTTAATGTTGGACAGTATTCCATCGTGTGTACATACCATAGTTTGGTTATCCATTTATCTGTTGATGAGCACTCAGGTTGTTTCCTTCTCTTTACTATTGTAAATTGTGCTGCGATGAACATAGGTGGGCATATATCTATTCATGTCCCAGGTCTCACTTCTTTAGGATTTGTTGTTGTTGTTGTTGTTGTTTTTGTTAGGCACCACCAAGTCATCTCCAACTCATAACAATGCTATGAATGAAACACTGCCGAGTCCTGTGCCATCACCACAATCCCCACTATAACTGAGCCCATTGCAGCAACCACTGTGTCAATCCATCTTGTTGAGGGACTTCCTTTCTTTCATTGACCCTCCACTTCTCCAAGCATGACATCCTTCTCCAGAGAATGGTCCCTGCTGACAACATGTCCAAAGTAGGTGAGACACATTCTGGCCATTCTCACTTCCAAGGAGCATTCCAGCTGCACCTATTCCAGGACAGATTTGTTCATTCTTTTAGCAGTCCACAGTATTTTCAGCATTCTTTGCCAACACCACAACTCAAAAGCATCAACTCTTCTTCAGTCTTCTTCATTGTCCAGCTCACACATGGATATGAGGCAACTGAAATACCATGGCTTGGGTCAGGGGCATCTTAGTCTTCAAGGAGACATCTTTGCTCTTCAGCACTTGAAAGAGGTCTTTTGTAACAGATTTGCTTAATGCAATACGTCTTTTGATGTCTTGACTGCTCCTTCCATTGGTGTTGATTGTAGAACCAAATTATATGAAGTCTTTGACAACTTCAATCTTTTCTCCATGTATCATGATGCTGCTTTTATTGGTCCAATTGTGAGGATTTTTATTTTCTTCATATTGAGATGTAATCCAAACTGCAGACTGCAGTCTTCAATTTTCATCAATAAGTGCTCCAAGTCATCCTCACTTTCAGCAAACAAAGTTGTGTCATCCTAAATTTCTTTAGGATATACTCCTAGTAATGGGATTGGTGGATCAAATGGTAATTCTATTTCCAACTTTTTAAGGAAGTGTCATACCATTTTCCATAGTTGTTGAATCATTTCACAGTCCCATCAGCAGCGTATGAGAGTTCCACTTGCTCCACACCCTTGCCAGCATTTATTGTTTTCTGTCCTGTTGAACTTCACTATTATTGCTGGAGTGAGATGATCTCATTGTTTCAATTCATGTCTCTCTAATGGCTAATGATCTTGAGCATTTCTTCATGTGTTTGTTGGCTGCCTGAGTATCTTCTTTGGTGAAGTGTCTGTTCATATCCTTTCA
>NW_006921833.1:1479043-1482229 GCF_000298275.1 Orycteropus afer afer
GCCTTAGGCACTACACTACCAGAGCTCCCGTACCAATACTAGGCTTTTTGAATACTGTACCTGTATAGAAGCTTTTAAGATCAGGGAGTGTGAGACATCCTACTTTGTTTTTATTCATTGATAGTGCTTTGTTTATCTGTGCTCTCTTTCCCTGATTGATATTCCATGTGCTTCAAGAATGTTGATGGAATATGGATTAGAATTGCATTGAATCTGTAGAATGCTTTGGGAAGTACTGACATTTTCACAATATTCCTCCTCCTATCCATGAACATGGGATGTTCTTCCATTTATGTAGGTCTCCTACAGTTTCTTGTAGTAGTGTTTTGTAGTTTTCATTGTATAGTTCTTTTGTGTCCCTGGTAAAATTTATTCCTACTTATTTTCTTGTCTTGGTAGCTATTGTAAATGACACCGATTACCTTACTTCCTTGCCAGAAATCTCTTAGTTAGTGTAGAGGAATCCAACTGATTTTTGTATGTTGATCTTGTGTCCTGCCACTTAGCTGAACCTTTCAATTAGTTCCAGTAATTGTCTTGCTAAGTCTCTGGTTTTCTATGTATAGGATCATGCTGTCTGCAAATAGACATAGTTTTCTTACTTCTTTGCCTATTTGGATGTTTTTTATATCAATTTTTTGCTTCATTGCCTTTGATTTCACTTTCTTGCCTTGTTGCCCTGGCTAGGACTTCCAATACAATGTTGAATAGAATTGCTTTTCTGCATTGATATGATCACTGGTTCTTTCCTTTATTTATGTGGTGTATTACATTGATTGTTTTTAAAATGTTGAACCTTCCTTGCATACTGATATGAATCTCACTGGTTGTGGTGTATTAATTTTTTTATATAGTGTTGGATTCTATTAGCAAGGATTTTATTGAAGGTATATGTGTCTACATTCATGAGGTCTATTGGTCTGTAGTTTTATTTTTTAGCAATGTTATTGCCTGGTTTAGGGATCATGGTTATGCTTGCTTCATAGAATGAATTTAGGAATATCCCATCTTTTTCTATGCTCTGGAACAGCTTGAATAGGATAGGTGTCACCTCTTCTCTGAACATTTGGTAGAATTCTCCAGTGAAGCAATCTGGGCCAGGTTTTTCTTGTGTGGGAGACTTTTTTTTTTTTTTTTTTTATGACCTCATAATTTCTTCCTTTGTTATGGGTCTATTAAAATTTTCTACCTCAGTCTACTAGTTTAAGTGGGTCTTTTGTTTCTAGGAATTTGTCTATTTCTTATAGTTTTTCAAACTTGCTGGAACACAGTTCTTTGTAGAATACTATTATTATTCTTTTTATTTCAGTTATTTTTTGGGGGGATAGTGCCCAATTCATTTGTTATATGTTATTTTCATCTTCTCTCTCTTTTCCATAGTTAAATTTGCCAGTGGTTTGTCAATTATGTTGATCTTTTTGAAGAATCAACTTCTAGTCTTATTAATTTTCTCTACTGTTTTTATTTTTTCTGTATCATTTTGTTTTCAGTTTCACTCTCACTTTATTATTTCCTTTCTTTTGGAGACTGAAGGCTTCCGTTCATTCTCTTTTTCCAATTGTTGGATTAAGATCTTGATTTTGATTTTTTTTTCATCTTTTTTTTGTGTGTGTGCATTAATTGCTATAAATTGACCTCTGAGTCACACCCACAGCTTTTACTGTGTCCCAGAGGTTTGGTATGTTGTGTTTTCATTCTTGGTTGTTTCTAGCAATTTATATGTCCCATTTTATTTCTTCTGTTACCAGGAGTTCTTAAGCAGAGTGTTATTCAGTTTCCATTTATTTTTTTTCTTCTCCGTGGTCTTCCTAGTGTTAATTTCAAATTTGATAGTGTTATGATCTTACAAAATGTTTTATAGAATTTCAATGTTTTGAAATTTACTGAGATTTGATTTGTGGCCTAAGATATGACCTATTCTGGCAAATAATCCATGTGCAGTGGAAAAGAATGTATATTGTTTGTTGTTGTTGTTGTTTCATGGAGTGCTCTGTATAAGTCTATAAATCCAAGCTGGTTAATTGCATTGTCGAGATTGTCTGTATCTTTGTTGATTTTTTTTCTAGTTGTTTTTACCATCATTGAAAGTGGTGTATTAAAGTCTCCTACTACTATTATAGTATTGTCTATTTTTCCTTTCAATCCAATTAATGTTCATACTCTGTATTTTGGAGCATTTTGATTGGTGGCATAGTGCCTAAGGCATTTGACTGCTAATCACAAGGCTGACAGTTCAAACCCACCAGCCACTCCTCAGAAGGAAGGTTGGACAATCTGCTTCCGTAGAGATACCACCTCAGAAACCCTAGGAGGGGTCATTATGAGTCAGATCCGACTCCACAGCAGTGCATTTGGTTTGGTTTGATTTGACATAGCTATTTATTATTGCTATATCCTATTGGTCTATTGACTTTTTTATCATTATATAATGTTCTTCCTTATCCCTTATGCTGCATTTTGTCTTAAAGTCTATTTTATCAGAAATTAATATTGCCTCTCATTTTTTGGGGGGCGGGGAGGAATTGCCATTAATTTGATATATATATATATATATATATATATATATATATATATATATATATATATATTTGTTTTTTTCATCACCGGGTTTTAAATTTTCATTGCTTTGTCTAAGGTGAGTCTCTTGTATACTGATGGGTCTTGGTTTCTTATCCAATCTGCCACTCTTTATCTATTGACTGCTGCATTTAATCCATTTACATCTAGTGTTAATTATAGGTATGAATTTACTGGTGTCATTCTTTTGTGTTTTTTGTTATGGTACTGATTGTTTTTCTGTTCCAAGTATTTTTCTATGCTGAGTTCATTTTGTTATCACGTTTTCTTTTCCTTTTCTTCATTATTGTTACTTTCGTGTTTACTAAGTCCCTGTGATTTTCTCCTTATTTTGGTTAGATTTATTATCTCTGCAGTCACACTGTAGTAAATTCTTATCTCCCTAAGTTTAAAACATTTTGTTCTATATTGACTTCGACTTGTCTAGCTCTCCACATGGAAGTATTGTAATTATACCATTTATTCTATTTGATTTGTAATTGGTATCATTTACATAATTACTTATCTGGTTCTCTATTTTCCATTTTGTAAGCATATTTTGTTATTTGCCGTCGAGTCGAATCCGACTCATAGTGACCCCTCCTTGGGTTTCCTAGCCAGCCACTCCTC
>NW_006921833.1:1482698-1487403 GCF_000298275.1 Orycteropus afer afer
TTGGGACTCTGGTTCAAGGTAGTAGATGGAAGGCAAGTGTTTTTTTTTTTGTTTGTTTGTTTTCTTCTTTTACTTCAAGATAACCTTACATACAAAATAAATAATAAAAAGAGCAAATGAATATGATAAAGAGAGTGGAACAAAGGCTTTAGGCAGACAGATGATTTAAGGGAGAGAAACAGATGAGGAAAGCCCATTCTAGAATTTAAGGGAAAGGGCTGCAGAAATGGAGGGGTTTACTTTCCAGACAAAACTCCTCTGGATTTACAAAGAAAAGTGCTGAAAATAGTCCCCATCAACTCCTACATTTGTGCAATGTGGAACACCAAAGATGGGGGGATGAATTTCTTTCCAATGAAATGGAAATTGGCTCTCATTAGGCAAAAAAGAGACAGTTGGTATCTCCTCAAAGTAAAATTCTCCTAAATCTATTATTTAAGAAAATTACAGTTCCCTACTCACTTACTCAGGAGCTCTCGTGGTGTAGTACCTGTGGCATTTGACTGCTAATGAGAAGGCTGAAAGTTCAAACCCACGAAACACTTTTGGGAAGAAGGATTGGGCAATCTACTTCTGTAGGGATATCAACTCAGAAACCCAAGGAGGGGTCGCTATAAGTCATGATCGACTCAACAGCCGTGAGTGTGGTTTGGCGCTTTTTTTTTTTTTTTTTTAAATCAATTACTCTCTGTGTAGTCTTTCAGTTGGCAAAACTAATCCACACACTTCATTTTGTCCTCCATTCTCAACATGAAAGGATAATCAAGAATTGCTGAGAATCAAACAAAAAGCTATGGCATGAGAAAGATCAGGATGAATACATTTGAAAAAGTTACCACCATAAGAATAAAATTTTCAAGGAATTGAATAGAACTTTAACAGAGAAAAAAAAAAAGAATTTTAACTCAATATGAAAGAAGTTTGAATATACTATATTTCAAAAGCAAGAATGGGCTATGCCAATAAAGAAATCACTAGCTATTAATCCATTACCTATAGACATATCCATAGAAATGGATACATTAATCAAGAAATTCCCAGCTAAATTTATGATGTAGAGATATAAGACGACCTACCAAAATTAAAAAAAAAAGTTAGAAAAATATAATAATTCAAGCAACTGAAAGAAGATGAAGATGGAAAGGTTTTTCTTTAAGGAAAAACTTTACTGTTTGGGCGTTTAAAATCATATTCTTGTATTACTTTATTACAAATTGAAAAGTGTTAATGATAACATAAAAAAATTGTTTTCAAAATGTCCTTTCTCAAAATAACAAAATTTCCAAACAAAATTCAGATTTTTAAATTCACATTTCCTTCAACCCTTATTCTAATTCTCAGCAGTGAAAACAGAAATAGATGAAGTATTAACTAGAAATTATTCACTTTGTAGTTATTGAAATTCTGTAGTGAAATATATACTCCAGGTGAATAAAAGATTGAGGGAAAAATTGGAGATTTCAGTGGTTCAGATAAGCTATGTATGTGAATGAAATTCTCCAAGGATTTTGCTAAATATCTTCCTTCTATGCCATTGTCAACAGAGTGTCTTAGTTATCTAGTTTTCTATAAAAGAAATATCACAAGTGGATAGCTTTAGGAGATATTAATTTATACTCTTTACATCTGTTCTTGTTCGGTACCATCAAGTTGGCTCTGAGTCTTAGCAATTCTACATAAACCAAAATAAAACACTGCCCGATCCTGCACCATTCTCACACTCCTTTTTATACTTGTGTGCAAAGCCACAGCTACTATGTCAATCCATCTCATTGAGGGTCTTCCCTTTTGCACTGACCCTCTGCTCTACCAAGCATGCTATTGTTCTCCAGGGAATGGTCTCATCTGACAACATGACCAAAGTAGGTGAGATGAAGTCTTGCCATTCTCATTTCCAAGGAGCATCCAGCTGCATTTCTTTCAGGACAGATTTGTTCATTCTTCTGGCACCATATTTCAAAGAAATCAAGTCTTCTTCAGTCTTCTTTATGCATTGTCCAGATGGCATATGCACACGAGGAAATTAAAATACCATGGCTTGGGTTAGGGGCACCATAGTTTTCAAAGTGATATCTTTGCTTCTTAACACTTTAAAGAGATCTTTTTCAGTAGATTTGCCCAGTGCAATAGGATGTCTGATTTCTTGACTGCTGTTTCCATGGGTGTTGATTGTAGGTCCAAATAAAATGAAGTCCCTGACAACTTTAATCTTTCATCATTTACCATGACAGGGAACTTCCAGTTGTGAGGTTGTTCATTGGTCAAGTAGTGAGGATTTTCGGTTTCTTTATCTTAAGGTGGAATCCACACTGAAGACTGAGGTCTTTGATCTTCATGAATAGGTGCTTCAAGTCATCTTCACTTTCAGCAATCAAAGTTGTGTCATCTGCATATTGCAGGTTGCTAATGAGTCTTCATCCAATTCTGATGCTGAATTCTTCATAATATAGTCCACCTTCTCAGATTATTACTCAGCATGTAGTTAGGTGTCATTGAGTCAATTCTGACTCAATGTGTAACAGAATGAAACACTGCCTGGTCCTGTATGCTTCTTGTTGTTGTTGTTATGTGCTGTCGAGTCGGACCTGACTCATAGAGACCCCTCCTTGGGTTTCCAAGGCAGTATCACTATGGAAGTAGATTGCCCTATCTTATAGATTAAGTACGCTGAAAGGCAAGAACACTGGTACATGCCCTTCTTGATTTCAAATCACATGATATCCCCTTTTTCTTTTCAAATGACAGCCTATTGGTCTATGTACAGGTTCCTTGCGAGGATGATGAAGTTTTCTGGAATTCACATTCTTTGCAATGATATCTATAATTGGTTGCATATAATGATACACAATGCCAAATGCCTTTGCATAGTGAATAAAACACACACAGACATCTTTCTGACATTCTTTAGTTTTAGGCAAGATCCATCTCACATCAACAATGATATCCCTCATTCCATGTCCTCTTCTGAATCCAGCTTGAATTTCTCAAAGTTAGTATATTGCTACAACAGTTTTTTTTAATTATCTTCAGCAAAATTTTACTTGTATGTAAAAGGGAAGAAATGAATAAGTGCCTGCAATGCTGCATCCATTTCTTGAAACATATCAGTGGATATTTTGTCACTTCCTGGAGCCTTGTTTTTCCCCAATTCCTTCAGTACAGCTTGGACTTCCTCCTTCAGTATCTCTTGATCATATCCTACTTTCTGAAATAGTGGAACAGTAGCCAATTGTTTTTAGTACAGTGGCTATAAATTCCTTCCATCTTTTTCTTTTTTTAATTTTTACTGTGATTAGGGTGAAAGTTTAGGGAGCAAATTCATTTTCCATACAGCATTTCACATACACTATCTCATGACCAATAAATAAATAAAAACCAAACTCACTGCTGTGGAGTCGGATCCAACTCATAGCAACCCCTCCTTGGGTTTCTGAGGCAGTATCACTACAGAAGTAGATTGCCCAGTCTTCTTTCCAAGGAGTGGCTGGTGGGTTTGAACCACCAGCCTTCTTGTCAGCAGTCAGACACCTTATGCACTACGCCACCAGACGTTGACTGCAATTTCCCACAATGCAACAGCTCTCCTTCCACTTCCTCCCCATAGTGTCCTTCCTTCTGATGCACTCTTGACCCCCGAGCTGTCTCCCTGCGCATAAACAGCCCTTTGATTCTTCCATGATCGATCTCTCCAAGGAGTGTATCTACCTAATGTAAAAGTTCAGCTCATATGCCTGTCTTTTGTTTGGCTGGAAGCCAAAAGTGTGGGTTCAATTCCAGACATGAAGGGGGCAGCTGGGGCCACAGTCTCAGGGGTTCCCAAAGGCTCTACCAGACCAGCAAGCCTGGTCCACCCACCCCCACTTTTTCTACAAAATGATTTTGAGTTTTGTTCCACATTGTTCTCCCACTCTATCCAGGATCTCCAACATAGATTCCCCTCCAGGTGGTTTACAGTGGTAGCTGGGCACCATCTAGTTCTTCTGGTCTCGTAGTCATATAGGCTGAGGATCACATGGTGTATCAGTACCTTAGACTAACTGTTTCCATGTATGCTTGGTTTTCTTCATTCTTCTTTGCTCTGGATGAGGAATGACCCATTGTGGCATCTAGAGGGCCACTTGCAAGCTTTTAAAATCCCAGATACTATTCATCAAAATAGGATGTGGGATGATGTTTTTGTGTAGTTTTTTTTATCCCAATTGAGCTTCATGTCCATTGTGACCATGGTCCTGAGCCCACAAGTCCAGCCAGGTGGATGGCTGTGGTCAAGAAGTCACCAGACCTTGTTCCTTATCAGCTCTACTATACACCTGGACACTCTTATAGAACATACAAGTACACTTGTAGAAACATTGTCTGCCAACCCTATACATGGTCATGGGCACACTCCTCTCTGCATAGAATTACCTAATTGTTCAGCCTGTCCACCCATCTATTCACCAGTAGATTAATGTTTGACATCACTGATAATGCAGTACTGTATATGCAAAAGGGTTCATCTTTGTTATCTGTACCTCCCATGAACCTCTCTATGTCTTCCTCTTCCTCAATGCCACCATGATGATCACTCCCATTTAGTACATTTTCCTTCCCTTTACCCAAATCAATACTTGTCTCTATCTATCTAGTGGTGTTCCCTCCCTTCCTCTCCCATCCCTGGTAACCAACAAGGAAAATTTCCTTCCATATATAAACCTTTCCCTGA
>NW_006921833.1:1487918-1489077 GCF_000298275.1 Orycteropus afer afer
TCCCTGGAGAAGGATGTCATGCTTGGTAGGGTGGAGGGTCGATGAAAGAGGGGGAGGCCTTCAACGAGATGGATTGACATGGTGGCTGTGATGATGGGCTCAAGTATAGCAGGGATTGTGGGGCTGACGCGGGATCAGGCAGTGTTTCGTTCTGCTGTGCATGGGGTCGCTATGAGTCAGAAACGACTCGACGGCACTTAACAACAACAACAATGTCCTCCAGGTTCATGCAAGTTATGCATTGTTTTGCAGAGTCTACTTTATTAGGGTTGCACAGTATTCCATTGTGTGTATGTACCATAGTTTGGTTATACATTCTTCTGATGATGGGCGCATTTTTGCCATGGTAAACAGTGCTACAATGAATGTTGTTGTACATATACATGTTCTTGTCCTGGTTCTTACTTCTTTAGGATTTATACCTGGCAGTGGAATAACTGAGTCAAATGATATTTCTAATTCCACATTTCCAAGGAATTGGCATACTGCTTTCCACAGTGGAGGTATCATTTGACAGCCCCACCAGCAGTGTATGAGAGTCCCAATCTCTCCACATCCTCACCAGTACTTGTTGTTTTCTGTTGTGTTGAACTTTGCTACTAGTGCTGGGCAAGATGGTATCTCATTGCTGTTTTAATTTGCACCTCTTAAATGGCTAATGATTGTGAACATTTTTTCATGTGTTTGTTGGCTGCTTGAACATCCTCTTTGGTGAAGTGTCTATTTATGTCTTCTATACATTAAGTAATTGGACTATTTGTTTTGTGTTGTTGAATTTATGGAGTTTTCTATAATTTTAGAGATAAGTTCCTTGTCAGATAGGTCACTGTCAAGTATTTTTACCAATCTGTAGGTTCTCTTTTTACTCTTCTGAAGAATTCTGGAAGCACATAAAAATTTAATTTTTTGTTATGTTATTGTTAAGTGCCATTGAGTCGTTTCCGACTCATAGCGACCCCATGCACAGCAGAACGAAACACTGCCCGATCCCACACCAGCCCCACAATCACCACTATACTTGAGCCCATCATTGCAGCCACCGTGTCAATCCATCTCATTGAAAGCCTCCCCCTCTTTCGTTGACCCTCCACCCTACCAAGCATGACATCCTTCTCCAGGGAATGGTCCCTTATGACAACATGACCAAAATAGGTGAGAT
>NW_006921833.1:1494219-1494754 GCF_000298275.1 Orycteropus afer afer
TCTGTAACTATACCATTTATTACCTTTGTTTGGTTTGTAATTGTCCTCATTTGCCAACTGATGTTTCTGGTTCCCAGCTTACAAATTTGTAAGCTGCCATCTGAAATTGACCAAAAATGCCATCAAGATGTGTTAATTATCACTGGTGACTGGAATGCGAAAGTTGGAAACAAAGAAGAATCATAGATAGTTGGAAAATTTGGCCTTGGTGATAGAAATAATGCTGGAGATCACATGATAGAATTTTGCAAGACCAATGACTTACTCATTGCAAATAACTTTGTTCAGCAACACTAATGGTGGCTATACATGTGGACTTCACCAGATGGAATACACAGGAATCAGATTGAGTATATCTGTGGCAAGAGGCTATGGAAAAGCTCAATATCTTCAGCCAAAACAACCCCAAGAGTTGACTGTAGTGCACACTATCAACTCCTAATATGCAAGTTCAACTTCAAGTTGAAGACAATTAAAACAAGTCTATGAGACCCAAAATATAACCTTGAATATATCCCTCCTGAATTTAGAAACC
>NW_006921833.1:1495256-1500213 GCF_000298275.1 Orycteropus afer afer
AAACATCAAAAGAAGATGGAGGGAATACACAAAGTCACTGTACCAAAAAGAATTGGTCGAGGTTCATCTATTTCAGGAGGTGGTATATGATCAAGGACCAATGGTAGTGAAGGAATAAGTTGAAGCTGCACTGAACAAAGTGGCAAAAAAAAAAAAAAGGCTCCAGAAATTGATGGAAATCCATTGAAATGTTTGAATGCCGTGCTGGAGGCACTCACTCAACTATGCCAGGATATTTGGAAGACAGATACCTGGCCAACTCACTGGAAGAGATCTATATTTGTACTCATTCTGAAGAAAGGTGGTTCCACAGATTGTGGAAATTATTGAGCTATATCATTAATATCGCATGCAAGCAAAATCATACTGAAGATAATTCAAAAGCAGTTGCAGCAGCGTAATGACAGAGAATTTCCAGAAATGCAAGCTGGATTCAAAAGAAGATGTGGAATAAGGGATTGTATTGCTGAAGTCAGATGGATCTTGGCTGAAAGCAAAGAATACCAGAAAGATGTTTACTTGTGTTTTATTGACTGTGCAAAACATTCAATTATGTCGGTCACAACAAATTATGGATAACATTGAGAAAAATGGGAATTCCAGAACACTTGATTGTACTCATGAGGAATCTGTACATAGACCAGGATACTGTCATTCGAACAGAACAAGGGGACATGGCATGGTTTAAAATCAAGAAGGGAGTGAGTCAGGGTTGTATCTTTTCACCATACTTATTCAATCTGTATGCTGAGCAAATAATCTGAGAAGTTGGACTATATGAAGAACATGGCATCAGAATTGGAGGAAGCATCATTAACAAACTGGGACATGCTGACAAGACAACTTTTTTTGCTGAGGATGACTTGAAGCACTTACTAATGAAGACTGAAGACTACAGTCTGCAGTACAGATTACAACTCAATATAAAGAAAACAAAAATCCTCACAACTGGACCTGTAAGCAGCATCGTGATAAATGAAAAAATATTGAAGTTTTCAAAGACTTCATATTCCTTGATTTTACAATCAACGCCAATGGAAGCAGCAGTCAGGACATCAGATGATGTGTAACAATGGGCACATTGACTGCAAACAACCTCTTTCAATGCTGAAGAGCAAACATATCTTCTTGAGGACTAAGGTGCTCCTGACACAAGCCACAATATTTTCAGTTGCCTCTTATGCATGTGAGAGCTGGACAATGAATAGGAAGACTGAAGAAGAGTTGATGCTTTTGAGTTGTGGTGCTGGAGAAGAATGCCAAAATTACCATAGACTGCTAACAGAACTAACAAATCTGTTCTGGAAGAAGTGCAGCTGGAATGTTCCTTGGAAGCAAGAATGGCCAGACTACGTCTCACCTACCTTGATATCCTGACTGCTGGTTGCATTGGGGTTGATTGTACAACCGAACAATATGAAGTTCCTGATAACTTCAATCTTTTCTCCATCTATAGTTATGCTGCTTATTGGTCCAGTTGTGAGGATTTTTTTAAAAAAAAATTATATTGAGGTGTAATCCATACTCCAGACTGCAGTCTTTAACTTTCATAAGTAAGTGCTCCAAGTCATCCTCACTTTCAGCAAGCAAAGTTGTGTCATCTGCATATCTCAGGTTGTTAGTGAGCCATCCCCCAATCCTGATATCACGTTCTTCTTCATATAGTCCAGCTTCTTGGATTATTTGCTCAGCATACAGATTGAATAAGTATGGTGAAAAGATACAACCCTGACTCACTCCCTTCATGATTTTAAACCATACAGTATCCCCTTGTTCTGTTTGAATGACAGCCTCCTGGTCTATGTACAAGGGTTCCTAATTAGTACAATCAAGTGTTCTGGAATTCCCATTCTTCTCAATGTTATCCATAATATCTTATGATCCACACAATCAAATGTTTTTGCATAGTCAACAAACTACAAGTAAACATCTTTTTGGTATTCTTTGCTTTCAGCCCAAATCCGTCTGACATTAGCTATGATATCCTTCTCACCACATGCCCTTCTGAATCCAGCTTGCATTTCTGGAAGTTCTCTGTCTGTATGCTGCTATAATCATTTTTGAATTATCTTCAGTAAGATTTTACTTGCATGTGATAGTAATGATATTTTTTGGAACTTCCAAATTCTAAGGGCTCACCTTTGTTTGGAATGGGTACAAATATCTCTTCCAGTCCATTGGCCAAGTAGCTGTCTTCAAAATCTCTTGGCATAGATGAGTTGGTGCCTCCAGCACAGCATTCATTTGTTGAAACCTCTCAATGGGTATTTTGTCAATTCCCAGAGCCTTGTTATTCTCCAATTCCTTCAGTGCATCTTTGACTTCTTCCTTCAGTACCATTGGTTCTAGGTCATATGCCACCTACTGAAATGGATGAGCATCAAACAATTCTTTTTGGTACAGTGACTCTGTATATTCCATCCATCTTCTTTTGATGTTTCCTGCATCATTCAACATATTGCCCATCACTCACTCTCACTCACTATCATCAAGTCGGATCTGACTCACAACGACCCCTACTTGGGTTTTGGAGGTAGTATCACTATGGAAGTGATTGCCTAATCTTCCTTCCAAGGAGTGGCTGGTGGGTTTGAACTGCCAGCCTTCTGGTTAGCAGTCAAGTGCTTAGGCACTACACCAATATTGCAATTTGAGGCTTAAAATTTTTCCCAAGTTCTTTCAGCTTGAGAAATGCCAAGCATGTTCTTTGCTTCTGGTTTTCTAACTCTAGGTCTTTTCACATTTCATTATAATAATAGACTTCGTCTTCTCCAGCTCCTCTTTGAAATCGTCTGTTTAGCTCTTTTATCCTGTCGATTCTTCCATCTGCTTTAGCTACTCTCCACACAAGGGCAAGTTTCAGAGACTCTTCTGACACCCATTTTGGTCTTTTCTGCATTTCCTATTTTGTTAATGACCTCTTGCTTTCCTCATGGCTGATGTTCTTGATGTCATCCCACAATTGCTCTGGTTTTCAGTCATTGGTGTTCAATGCATCAAATCTATTCTTTATATTGTCTCTAAATTCAGGAGGGATATAATCAAGGTCATATTTTGACTCTTGTGGACTTCTTTTCATTGTCTTCAGCCTCAACTTGAACTTGCATATGAGCAGTTGATGGTCTGTTCCACAGTCAGCTCCTGGCCTATTTTGGTTGAAGATATTGAGCTTCTCCACTTCATCTTGGCACAGATATAGTCAATCTCATTCCCGTGTACTCTGTCTGGCAGAGTCCACGTGTATAGCCACCGTTTGTGTTGTTGAAAAACGTATTTGCAATGAATAAGCTGTTGGTCTTGCAAAATTCTATCATATGATCGCCAGCAACATTTCTATCACCAAGTCCATATTTTCCAACTACTAGTGATTCATTTCCAACTTTTGCATTCCAATCATGAGTGATAATTAAAACATCTTGATTGCATGTTTGGTCAATTTTAGACTGTGGAAGTTGGTAAAAATCTTCAATTTCTTCATCTTTGGCTTTGGTGGTTGGTGTGTAAATTTGTACAATAGTGTTAGTGAGTCTTCCTTGTAGGTGTATGGATATTATCCTATCACTGACAGCACTGTACTTCAGGACAGATCTTGAAACATCCTTTGTGATGATGAATGCCACACCATTCCTCTTCAATTTGTCATTCCTGGCATAGTAGATCATATGGTTGTCTGATTCAAAATGGCCAAAACCAGTCCATTTCAGCTCACTAATGCCTAGGATATCAATCTTTATGAGTTCCGTTTCATTTTTGACAACTTCCAATTTTCCTAGATTCATACTTCATACATTCCATGTTCTGACTATTAATGGATATTTTCAGCTCTTTTTTCTCATCTTGAGATGTGCCACATTGATAAATGGGGGTCCTGAAAGCTTTACTCTACGCACATCATTAAGGTCACCTCTACTCTGCAGAGGTAGTTCTTCTCCAGTCATATTTTCAGTGCCTTCGGACCTGAAGGGCTCATCTGGCACTATATTGCACAATGTTTCACTGCTATTCATAAGGTTTTCACTGGCCAATTCTTTGAGAAGTGGATGGCCTCTTCCTTCTTCCGAGTCTGTTTTAGTCTAGAGGCTCCTCTGAAACTTGTCCACCGTGGGTAATCCTGCTGGCGTTTGAAACACTGGTGTCATAGCCTCAAGCCTCACATCAACACTCAATCCATCACAGTAGGATAAAGAGACAGACACGTTTGTCACCCTTAGCTGTTCTACAATGCTCTGTTCATTTCTTGGTCTCCCCCACCCTGCTCACTTACCTAGCCTGTCCCAGGAGCACTCACCTTCCACTGGTCCTGGGGCTGACTTACTGTGCCCTGTGGCCCGGGGCTGGCTACACACATGCAAACACCTGCGCTCCGCTGGTCCCAGGGCTGGCTTACTGCAGCCTGTGGCCTGAGGCTAGGAGGGGTGATTTTTAGGTTAATTCTTAGGCCCTAACACCACTTGGCAATATCTAAGCTGTCCATGCTGTCAGGATGGCTGACTGTCCACAGCTTTGTACATCTCCTTTTTCAGTATTTTCATGCAGGTTCTTCTACTAGGTGGAGTTTAGTCCACTTCTGTATCCTTCCTTTCAGAGCTCAGGGCTCCAGGATTACCTTTTGTCTCTGTGCTGGTGGTGTAGTGCCTAAGGCATTTGACTGCTAAACAGGAGGCTGGTGGTTCAAACCCACCAGCCACTCCTTGGAAGGACAATTGCACTATCTAATTCTGTAGTGATACTGCCTCAGAAACCAAAGGAGAGGTTGCTATGAGTCAGGTCCAACTTGACGGCAGTGAACTTGTTTTTCTCTTTGTTGAAGAGGGTCTGTGAAGTCATTTTGCCTATTCTGCCATCTAACAGGAAGCTCCTCCCATCTTCTTCCAGTGCTTCCTGCATCATTCAATATTTTCCCCACAGAACTCTTCAATATTCCAAATCAAGACTTGATTTTTTTCTTCAGTTCTTT
>NW_006921833.1:1501405-1502317 GCF_000298275.1 Orycteropus afer afer
GTCTTTCTCTTCCTCAATGCCACTATACTGATCACTCACATTTGGTACATTGCCCTTCTCTTCACCCAAATCAAAACTTATCTCTATCTATCTAACAGTATTCCCTACCCTACCCTCCCACCCGTGGTAACCAACAAAGAAAATGACCTTCCATAGATAAACGTTTCCTTGGCTATTACAATAACAGACTAATACAATATATGTCCTTTTGTAATTGACTTATTTCACTCAGCATAATGTCCTCCAAGTTCATCCATGTTATGCAGTGTTTTGCAGATTCTACATTATTCTTTAGGGTCGCATAGTATTCCATTGTGTGTATGTACCATAGTTTGGTTATCCATTCCTCAGTTAATGGACACCTAAGTTGTTTCCATCTTTTGGCTATTGTAAACAGTGTTGCGATGAACATGGGTGTGCATATGTCTATTCTTCTCATGGCTCTCACTTCTTTAGGTATATACCTAGTAATGGAATAGCTGGGTCAAATGGTATTTCTAATTCCAACTTTTGAAGGACTCACCATACTGCTTTCCACAATGGTTGTACCATTTGACAGTCTCACCAGCAGTGTATGAGAGCCCCAATCTCTCCACATCCTTGCCAGAATTTGTTATTTTCTGTCTTGTTGAACTTTGCTACTAGTGTTAGAGCAAGATGGTATCTCATTGTTGTTTTGATTTGCATATCTCTAATAGCTAATGATTGTGAGCATTTCTTCATGTGTTTGTTGGCTGTTGAATATCCTCCTTGGTGAAGTGTCTATTCATGTTTTCTGCCAATTTTTTAAATTGGATTGCTTGTCTTTTTGTTATTGAGGTGTTGGAGTTTTCTATAAATTCTAGAGATAAGTCCCTTATCAGATATGTCATTACCAAATATTTTTTCCCAATCTGTAGGTTCTCTTTTGAC
>NW_006921833.1:1526895-1527504 GCF_000298275.1 Orycteropus afer afer
TCAATCTGTATGCTGAGCATACAGGACTGTGTAGTGTGTTGTTCTGATGTACACAGGGTCACTAGGAATCAGAATTGACTCAAAGGTGCCTAACAACCACATACTGAGCAAGTAATCTGAGATGGTGGACTATATTAAGAAGAATACAGCATCAGGTTTGGAAGAAGACTCATTAACAATCTGCAGTATGCACATGACAAAATGTTGTTTGCTGAAAGTGAAGATGACTTCAGTCAGTTCCTAATGAAGATCAATGATTACAATCTTCAGGATGGATTACACCTCAATGTAAATAAAACAAAAATCCCCACAAGTGGACTGTTGTTGTTATGTGCCGTCGAGTTGGACCCGACTCATAGCGACTTCTCCTTTGGTTTCTGAGGGAGTATCACTATGGAAGTAGATTGCCCAACCTTCTTTCTGAGGAGTGGCTAGTGGATTTGAACTGCCAGCCTTCTGGTTAGCAGTCAAGTGCCTTAGGCATTATGCTACCAGAGCTCCACAAATGGACTGTTGTTGTTGTTGTTGTTAAGTGCCGTCGAGTCGTTTGCGACTCATAGCGACCCCATGCACAGCAGAACGAAACACTGCCCGATCCCGCACCAGCCC
>NW_006921833.1:1530793-1534340 GCF_000298275.1 Orycteropus afer afer
ACTCTATATGACACTGAGTCTATCGAAGAACATGGTATGTACTCCCATTTATTCTATATGTATCTGTTGGATATAAGTGTACACATAGGCATTCTGTTTATCTAGTTATATTTTATTTTGTTAATGGAATTGTTTGAACATTATGTTCTTTTTGGATGTTGATTTTCTGATTTTCTAATTGGATACTTACATGTAATTCTCTTACTGTTTGCTGTTTCTCCATCAATTCTTATGGTGTTCCACATATATAATGCTATCATCTGAAAATAGATTAACTTTTCCTTTCAAATTTTATGCCTCTGACTAGCTCACTCACAAGGTGGCTTTACCAAGTTGCCAGTTCTATTTAATGCAAATAAAATGTGGCTTTTATTTGTGACTAATACATAAAAGTCTCCATGACTACTTCATATTTTAATACACCTACTACTAATTTATTGACTATCTTATTATCTCATATTTTGCACTTACAACAATAGTAAAAAACCTACCAGTCAACCATTTTGTGCATTAGTGATGTACATCCAGAAGTAACAAACACAGGGTTGCAATGCAAGAGTAAAGATGGCTGTGATAGTTAAGGTTATACATCAACTTGGCTGGGCCATAATTCTCAATGGTTTGGTAGTTATGTAATGATTAAATCTTGCAGTTATATAATAATGCAATTTGGCACTTATGTAATCATGTGATCTGTCAAGTATATAATGATGTGATCAACCTCAATTTTGTGATCTGATTTAGTCATTCTTTATTTTTATATAGCTGATTTTCAGATAATGACTTGGTGTTTGGAACCTAACCATGTTGACAAGTGAGGAGTGAATGTAATTCTATTCCACAAGGTAGTAAATGATTGTAAGTGGATTCATGAGACAAACCAGTAGTTACTAATTTATGAAAGGCTTATGAAAACAAAACATTCTCTAGTTTATGACTATACAAATATGTAATATGTAAGTATATATTACATCTTTGTTATCTAGTGCTATTGTAACAGAAATACCACAACTGGATGGCTTTAATGGACAGGGATTTATTCTCTCAGAGTTGAGGCTGGAATTCCAAATTTTAAGTGCCAGTTTGAGAGGAAGGCTATCTCTGTGCCTCCTAGTGTAGGTGGTTTCCAGTGCAGGGACTGTGAGTCCAAAGAACATGCTCCACTCCTAGCTCTTCTTTCTTGGTGGTAGTAGGTCCTTCTCTCTCTGTCAGTTTTTCTACCCTTTTATCTCTTGTAAGATAAAAGGTGATATAAGTCATGCCCCAAGGAAACTGCCTTTACATCTGAACGGGACTGTGACCTGACTAAAGGTCTTGCATCTCACCCTAATCCCTTACATCAGATCAGATCTGATCACATCAGTTCATATAATGGGAGATGATAACATCATTACATAACTGCTACATTATAACATTACATAACTGCCAAACAACTGAGAATCATGGCCTAGACACAAGTGCACACACATTTTGGGGGGACAAAATTCAATCCATGAGAGACCAGGAGAAAATCTTGTTTAAAAATTTAAATAATGTATCAGAAAAAGTATTTCTGAACAATATAAAATTTCTTTCTACAATTGTCATGGACTTTCCATATAGTATACTAATAGCACTTTTGTTTTATTTTACAGAAGCAACCAGGAATTAAATTTTGGCAAAGGTAACCTGACTTTTGACAAATAAAGAAAATCCTATTTCTTTTATTGGTTATATTCTTTAGTTCTTTTTGTTCTCTTGGTTTAAATCAAATTTCACTGAACTTTGTTCCATCAAGATGAAGTAAAATGATTAGCTATTAATTTTACAGAATGATTTGTATGTTCATCAAGTACATACTATTTTGCATATTAGGAGAATACTAGAAGCACAGTTCAAATTTCACTTTCTTTTTAGTATACTTTGGAAATACATAGACAAATTAAATTTTCACAAACATATAAGGATGCAGGCAGGCTCTCATTTGTAAGCAATTAATTTATGAACAACTTTTTTGAAATGAGTGTGAACCAAAAGTCATTTCAGACCACTTTGGATAATGTTGTTGTTGTTATGTGCCATCAAGTCGGACTCGACTCATAGAAACTCCCCCTTGGGTTTCTGAGGCAGTATCACTACAGAAGTAGATTGCCCAACCATCCTTCCAAGGAGTGGCTGGTGGGTTTGAAACTCCAGTCTTCTGGTTAGCATCCACTTTGGATAATAGCCTTTATTATTTATTCAGAATTCTTGGGGGTAATGTATAGAGTTACCAGTACCTGCTGCACCATGCCCTCAATGGACTAAGCTGCACACCTATGGATCATGCTCTGAGATCCTAACACACATGAGATTGACAAGATGTGCTCTCATGGATCATAAGTCATGTACCCAAAGCTTCTGCTGTCAAAAGAGCACCCACATGTGAACCATGTATCAGAATTCTGTCACCTCCATGGGCATGCGCTCCTATGTATTGTATGCCCTGTGTGTGCCACCATTTCAAAGCCAACCAGAGGCATGTGTTTAGGTGGACTGCATGACACCCACCTTGTGTGACTGTGCCTGCCAGTGCATGTCCCAGAAGATAGGGCACTATGTTCTCTATGTTCTTTCCACCTTGGAAGTGTTGCACTTGTTGGCACATCAAACATTTTTTTTTTATTTTTATCATTTTTCTTTTTTTCCCACTTCCTTATTTTTATGATTTATTTCACTCTTCATCTTCCCTTCTTTTTACATTTTTTTTTCTTGTCATCCCCTTTTATATTCTTTTTTTTTTTCCTCTGCCCCACCTGGAGTGAGATGGTCATTGCTTCCCCAATACCACCTACTGCCACACCCAATGGACAAGTAACACCACCCAACCTAGAAAAATTTGATCAATGATAAATGGTGGACACCAACTCACTCCACCCACAGCGGCTCTTCAAGGCCAGCAAACAGAGACTCCTGCTCACACTCCCATTAGTTACACCACTCACCCAGAGACAGGTGTGGAGAAGTAAGTACTGCCAAACTAACAACCAAAGGAAGACATCTTCCAGGCATGCCTGGATATATCAAAATAAAGCAAAACAAAAAATAAGACTGAAACAAACCAACACATAAGCAACAAATAAAATACAACTCCAAAATGTGTTGGAAATAAGAGACAACTTCAAATCAAAGAAACAGAACAAGATAGAGCAAGTAAGTGGCCAAAGTAAACAACCAGGAAACCTCCCTAAGGAAGAACAGGTAATAGAACCTGAAAATGAATTAAAGATTTATAAATAGAAAGAGAGCATCCCAAGAGATCAAAGAAACCACAAACAAATCAAGGAAAACACAGATAATACATTAGAAGAATTTAAGAAAACAAGGCAAGAGCAAAATGACAAAATAAATAGAGAATTAGAAACCATGTAAAAATAGCAATTTGTTATCCAGAAAATCAAAACTAAATTTTCAGAGAGAACAAAAGCATAGAATCAAATCAATACAAGACCAGATTAGAGAATCAGAAGATAACTCCCGTCACACCAATTTTTATGAGGAAAAATATGAGAAAAGACTGAAGAAACAT
>NW_006921833.1:1534440-1538016 GCF_000298275.1 Orycteropus afer afer
TTTGGCTTCCTGGGTTCCACCCCTTCCTCCTGCTCTTCCGGCCTGCTACTCTGTGCTACGCCTGTGCTTACCTTGCTCCCGAAGACCTGGTCCCTCTCAGTAGGGTAACAAGGGAACGTGTTCAGTGCAGATCAGTGAGTAAGCACAAGCCCGCCTTGTTTCAGTACCTATGCTTAAACAAATGGACTAATAAGCACTAAAAAAAAAAAAAAACCTTATTGTTGTCAAGTTGGACCCAACTCATAGTGACCCCTCCTTGGGTTTCTGAGGCTGTATCCCTACAGAAGTAGATTGCCCAATCTTCCGAGGAGTGGCTGGTGGGATTGAACCACCAGCCTTTTGGTTAGCAGTCAAGTGCCTTCAGCACTAAGCAACATCACGATAAATGGAGCAAATGCAGAAGTTGTCAAAGATTTCATTTTAATTGGTTCCATAATCAACACCCATGGAAGTAGCAGCCAAGAAATCATACATCATTTTGCACTCAGCATATATGCTGCAAATCATCTTTTTGAAGTGTTAAAATCCAAGGATGTCACTTTAAAGACTAGGGTTGCCTGAGCCAATCCATGGTATTTTCAATAGCCTCATATGCCTGTGAAAGCTGGACAACAAATAAGGAAGAGTGCAGAAGAATTGATGCCTTGGAATTGTAATGTTGGGGGATACTGAGAATACCATGGACTGTCAAAACAATGAATAAATCTGTCCTGGAAAAAGTTCAGCCAGGATACTTGTTAGAAGCTAGATTGGCCAGACTTCATCTCACTTACTCTGGCCATGTTGTCAGAATGGACAAGTCCTTGAAGAAGAATATCAGTCTTGGTAGAGGGTCAGCAAAAAAGAGGAATACTTTCAACTAGATGGGCTGACATAGTGGCTGCAACAAAGGGCTCAATCATAGAAAGGATTGTGAGGACAGTACAGAACAAAGCATGTTCCACTCTGTTGTGCATAGAGTAGTTTTGAGTCAGAACTAACTTGATGGTACATAACAAATAATACTAATTGTAGTAAGATATAGATTCAGTCTTGATTTCTTGGCAAGAGTAGTTCATAGATGCTGTTTATACTTCCATGTTATTGTTAGTTAGCTGCTGTTGAGTAGATTGCCACTCATGGTGACCCCTGCATGTTCAGAACTGTTCCATGGGGTTTCCAAGACTGTGATCTTTCAGAGCAGGTCCAGGTCTATCTTCCGAGGCAGCTCTGTGTAGGTTTTTACCACTACCATTTGGGCTACTAGCTGAGTGCAAACCATTTGTGCCACACAGGGATCTTTTGCAGTATCAGTAGCCACTAATTATTATCGCCTAGATCCATCCTGTTATTTTTTATTAACTACAATAGCTTCCCTTTTATCCGCCATGTAATTTGCTTATCTTATGTCAGAATTCATAAAGAAGAGGCAGAATAAATGCTTATTTTCTTTCATATACCAATTTTCAAAATAGTGAGGTGGTTCCCTAGATTCTCCAAAGGTTCTACTTGTGAGTTTTTTAATTCTCACAGCTAGATCCTCATCATGCTATTGCCGATGCATCACAAGGCCACTGGACTGGAGCTGTGAATCCCATCTCTGTGGGATCCTACTCCAATCTCACATGCCAGCACCAGCCAAACAGCATCGTTCTTAAGAGACCTCTAAGTCCCAGCTCTGTGGAATTCCTGCTTTATGCTCCCAAATTGTAATGAGCTCATCTTTTTCCCTTTGTAGTTCTCACTAGTAGTCACTAGGGTAGTTACTGTTTCCTCTGTGTCATACCTTAGGGTTCTCATTTTCCTTTAGATTTCAGTTTTCAGTATTTAAACCTCAGAGCAATTTGGAATTAACCCACAAATTGAATAACTTTTAATCTATTTTCTCTGATAGTTAACCAGTTATCCCAACACTTTTTAAATTAAATAGTCCAGGTGTTCCTGGATTTTGTTTGTTCTGCTAAATTATAAAACCAACATGTCAAGTTCCAGAAATAAAACTTAGTATATGATGTACTCAGTTTTTAAATCAGTGAAGAATACATTTCTGAGGTCTGAGTGAAGAAGTGTTGCTATTATAACACTCACAGAACAGGTAGAACAGCACCTTTGTTTCTCCTCCAGCACTCCATTCTCACTACAGGACCGCTTTTAGGCAGAGATGTACAGAAGCCAGCCAGCAAACAGCAATGCTATTTGCAGCCTGGAAACCCAATCAATTATAGAATGGTGGACTTTGAAGCAGAGAGGCAACAATTTAATCCAGGATTGTTTCCAGTTGTTTTGTTGTAAGTGTTGGAATGAAGAGTATTCTGCACATGTGGTTTCATATATTTGCCAGTAAATTTTGAGATAGATTCCTAGAAATAAGATTGCTGGGTCAAAGGACAAATGCAGAATACTTATTTTCTCCCTCTGGAAAATATACCATTTTGCATTTCCAACAGCAATGTATGACAGTGGTTGTTTTCTCTCTGCCTAACCAACATATGTTGTCAGACTGCGATTTTGTCAATTTGATTGATGAAGAATGGTATGTCAAGCTTAGCTTTAATTAGTATTTCTCTAATTATGAGAGGGTTCTTAATACTCTCATCAATTTAAGGGTTGCTTGCATTTTGTTTTCTGTGAGCTGTCTATTCATATCTCTTTTGCCAATTTCTATTGGTTGTCTTTTACTTTTCTACTTTCAGAAGGTTTTTTACATATTGGGGATACTAACTCCTTAAATAGGAGCTTTGGCAGCATAGTGCCTAAGGCATTTGACTGCTAACCAGAAGGCTGGCGGTTCAAACCCATCAGTCACTCCTTGGAAGGAAGGTTGGGCAATCTACTACCATAGTGATACTGCCTCAGAAACCCAAAGAGGGGTCACTACGAGTTGGGGCCAACTTGATGGCACATAACAACAACTCCTTAAATGATATAATCCTCAAATTATTATTCAAATTAGTCATTTTTCACTTTTTTTTCTTTTCAAATGTTGTCAAATTTACATTTTTTCTTATTGCATTGAATTTTGAGTAATAATTAGAAAATTTCTCCACTCACATATTGTAAAGAAATTCCTCCATATTTTCTTTCTTGTTGTATGGCGTCAGTCTTTGTTTTTGTAGCTTTGAACCACTTGGAATTTATCCTATGTACAGCATCAAGAATGGGTACAATTTTATCTATTTTCCTGTGGTTAACTAGTTATTCCAACACCACTTACTTAAATGTATATCTTTTTTCTATTTTGCCTTTATCTTATATTAAATGTATCTAAAATTTCCATATTGAAAAGGATAATTATAGATTCCCTATTCTGCTATATTGGTCTGTCTTCTATTTGTGCCTAGTGTTTTAGATGCAGAGATTGAGAAATGTTTTAATACCTAATATGACCAGCCACTGACCTACATTTCACATGTACTGATTATTGTTTGCTGTTCCAAATAAACTTTATAACTAACTTGTTAAGCTCCAGAGAAAATAACTTGTTAGTATTTTTTCTTGGCTAAGCTTTAATGTCTAAGCTTGGCTAAGCCCCAGGGTTACAGGTGAGGAGAGACAACTCAGGGATGCCCAAGGTAGCAGGCAGGAAGAGCAGGAGAA
>NW_006921833.1:1542421-1543960 GCF_000298275.1 Orycteropus afer afer
AAAAAAAAAAAAACAGAGAATTGTTGAAGATTAGCTAGCAGACATCCTTGATATCATGATGGATAAAAAGACATATATCCAAGAAGCACAATGAACCTCATACCTGATAGAACCCAGAAGAAGTCACCAAGACATATCATAATATAACTTTTCAAAACCAAATGCAAAGATAGAAGCTTGACAGTAGATTGGGAATAATAAAATGTAGCTCTGGTAGCAAATTGTCCAAGGCACTTGACTGCTAACCAAAAGGCTAGCAGTTCAAATCCACCAGTCACTCCTCAGAAAGAAGGTTGGGCAATCTACTTCCATAGTGATACCTCCTCGGAAACCCAATGAGGAGTCTCTATGAGTTGGTTCCAACTCAATGGCATATAATAACAAAAACACAGAAGAAAAACAAAAAGACTAGGTTTTAAATCATGAAGCCAAGAAGGTCATTAATGGCATATATAAAAAAATGAAAAGAAAAAAATTCCCAATAAGTAATTATATATCTAGAGAAACTATCCCTCAAAGATGAAGACAAAATTAAGACATTTGTCAAAAAACAGAAATTAAAGGAATTTTTATAAACCAGATCCATCTTACATGAAATGCTTAAGGGAATCTTTGGACAGAGAACCAACCATGTCAGAAGATAACCTGAGAGCAAAACATAAGACAACATTACCTAGGAAACCAAGCAAGAAAAATAATATTCAATAATAAAATAAATTTATAAGACTGAAAATAATGAAAAAGAGGCATCAATCCTTAAACAACAACTACAAAGCAAAAAGAGAATAAATGATAAATTACAGAACTTCCAAATGGAGAGGAAGTTAAGATGATATCAAAACAGAACAGATTTTTTCCAAATTTCCAAAACTCAAACCAAATTCACTGTCATCGAGTCGATTCTAAATCATAGCAACCTTCTTTGGGTTTCTGAGGCAGTAAATCTTTACAGAAATGGATGCCCAGTCTTCCTTCAGAAGACTGGCTAGTGGGTTTGAACTGCCAACCTTCTGGATAGCAGTCAAATGCCTTGGGCATTATGCCACCACAGCCCCTTCCAAATTTAGGAAGATAAAAATTAATTACAGGGTAATCACAACAAAAATTAATAAACATTCTAACCAAAAGAAGAAAGAAGAACATCATAAGGACTTGTTGTTAGATGCCATTGAGTCGTCTCTGACACATACCAATTTTATGTACAACAGAGCAAAACACTGCCCAGTCCCATGACAAACTCACAATCCTTGCAATACCTGATCCCTCGTTGTAGCTACTGTCCATCTTGTTAAGGACCTTCCCCTTTTTTGTTGACACTCCATGTTATCAAGCATGATATCCTACTCTAGGGAATGGTCCCTTCTGACAACATGACCAATGTAGATGAGACAAAGTCTGGCCATTCTTGCTTCCAAGGAGCATTCTGGCTACACTTCGTCCCAGACAGATTTGTTAGTTCTTTTAGCAGTCCATGGTATTTTCGGCATTCTTCACCAACACCAAAACTCAAAAGCATCAACTGTTCTTCAGTCTTCCTCA
>NW_006921833.1:1545600-1551448 GCF_000298275.1 Orycteropus afer afer
ACTTCCATTTGGTTTTGCTACTCTCCACTTCAGAGCAAGTTTCACAGTCTCTTCTGACATCCCTTTTGGTCTTTTATTCCTTTTCTGTCTTTTTAATGATCTTTTGTTTTCTTCATGGATGATGTTCTTGATGTCATCCTACAATTCCTCTGGTTTTCAGTCATTGGTGTTCAGTTCATTAAATCTATCCTTTAGATGGTCTCTAAATTCAGGAGGGATATATTCAAGGTCATATTTTGGCTCTCTTGGACTTGTTTTAATTGTCTTCAGCTTCAAATTGGACTTGAATATGAGCAGTTGATGGTCTGTTCCACAATCAGCTCCTGGCCTTGTTTTGGCTAACGATACTGAGCTTCTCCATAGTCTCCTGTCACAGAGGCAGTCAATCTGAATCCTGTATACTCCATCTGGACAAGCCCATGTGCACAGCTGCTGTTTGTGTTGTTGAAAAAAGGTATTTGCATTGAATAAGTCGTTGGTGTTACAAGATTCTATCATTTAATCTCCAGTATCATTTCTATCACCAAGGCCACATTTTCCAACTACAGGTAATGTTCCTTTGTTTCCAACTTTTGAATTCCAATCACTAGTGATATTTAACACATTTTGATGGTTCAAGATGTGTTACACATGTTCAGTAAATTTCAAATTGCATAAGTTGGTAAAAATCTTTAGTTTTTCAACTTTGTCTTTGGTTGTTGGTGTGTAAATTTGAATAATAGTAGTGTTAGCTGGTCTTCCTTGTAGGTGTGCGGATATTATCCTATCACTGACAGTACTGTACTTCAGGACAGATCTTGAAACATTTTTTGTGACGATGAATGATACACCATTCCTCTTCAATTTGTTATTCACAGCATAGTAGATCATATGGTTATCTGGTTCAAAATGGCCAAAACCAGTCCATTTCAGCTCACTAATGTGTAGGATTTTGATCTTCAGGTGTTCCATTTCATTTCTGACAATTTCCAATTTCCCTAGATTCATACATTGTACATTCCATGTTCCAATTATAATGGATGTGTGCAGCTGCTTTTGCCCATGTTGAGTCATGCCACATCAGTAAATGGAGATACTGGAAGCTTTACTCTATCCACATCATTAAAGTCAACTCTACTCTGAGGTGGCAGCTCTTCCACAGTTGTGTCTTGAGTCCCCTCCGACCTGAGGGGCTCATCTTCTAGCACTATATTGCACAATATTTTAGTGCTATTCATCGTTTTCCAGTAATATATCAGACAGTGTTTCACTGATATTCATAATGTTTTCACTGGCCAATTCTTTGAGAAGTGTATGATCTCTTCCTTCTTCTGAGTCTGTCTTAGTGTGGAAGCTCCGCTGGAACCTGTCCACCATGAGTAACCCTGCTGGCATTTGAAACACCAGTGGCATAGCCTCCAGCCTCACAGCAACACTCAAGCCACCACAATACAACAAACTGACAGACAAGTGCATCTCCCTTCGCTGTTGCAAACAGCTCTGCTCACTTCCTGGTCTCCTTTCACTATTCCAAACCACTGCCAGCTCACTTGCTGGTCTCCCTTAGCTGTTCCAATCTGCTTCTGGCTTGTTTACTGGTCTCCCTTCACTGTTCCAAACTGCTACTGGCTCACTTCCTGGCCTCTTTTAGCTGTTCCAAACCACCACCAGCTCACTTCCTGGTCTCCCTTAGCTGTTCCAAACCACCATTGGCTCACTTCCTGGTCTCCATTAAGGACTTAGTAAACACAATATCAACAGTAAAAACAAAGATGAAAAGAAAATCTCATTAACAAAATAAACAAAACCTTATAAACCAAGTCTTATAAACAAAATTAACTCAGCACAGAAAAAACATACAGACTAAAGAAATAAACACAACAATAAAAAACACAAATGAATGACAACAGTAAAGTCATACCTATCAATAATTAAACTGAATTTAAGTGGAGTAAATGCAACAGTCAAGAGAAAGAAAATAGCAAAATTGATAAGAAAAGAGAATCCATCAATATGCTGCCACCAAAAACTCACCTTAGACACAACAAAAAAATTAATTAAAAATTATAAGATGTAAAAAAAAAAAAAAAATCAAGCAAATGGCAACCACAAAACAACAGAGGTGGAAATATTAATTTCAAATAACATAGACTTCCAGGCAAAAACAAGCATAAGGCCTAAAGAAGGACATTATATAATGATTAAAGGGTCAATCCAGCAAGAGGACATAACCATAATAAATATCTATGTATCCAATGAAAAAGCCTCAAAATACATAAAGTAACTCTTAACAGAATTGAAATGAGAAATAGACAACTCCACAATAATAGGAGGTGACTTTAACTCATTACCTTCAGTCAAGGACAAAAGGACTAGAAATAAACTCAACAAAGATACAGAAGATCTAAGCAACACAATCAAACAACTTGACCTAATATACATATACAGAACATTCCACTCAACAAAAATGCAATACACACTCTTTTCCAATGCACATAGATCATTCTTCTGAATAGGCTGTATATTAGGACACAAAGCAAGCCACAAAAAATTTTAAAACACAGAAATAATATACAAACTATCCTCTTGGATCACAACTTTATAAAATTAGAAATCAATACTAGGAAGATTGGGGGGAAAATGAGATACATGGAAACTGAATGACATCCTTCTTAAAAACTACTAGGTAATTGAAGAAATAAAAAAAACGAAATAAAACAATTCCTTGGATCAAATGAGAATGAAAACACAACATATCAAAAGCTTTGGTACACAGCAAAAGTAGTACTCAGAAGTTAATTTATAATAATAAATGAAAAATAAAATAAAAATCAAAAAAGAAAAATGAGCCTGATGTCCCCCAATACTATGGTACTGAGTCAGCAGACCCAGTGGTTCTCTCTCCCAAGGTGTTTGGCTGTCTCTATATTTGGGGACACTAGGCTCAATTGGCACAGCATAATAAATAAAAATCTTGTTTCACAACCTATTTAGGTGAGCAGTGACTGGGGTCTCAAAAGCTTTTGAGCAGACATCTAAGATGCAGCTAATGGTTTCCCATCTGAAGTGAAGAAGAGTGAAGAGCAAAGATATTTGGAAACAATCAGTCCTAGGATATGATGGATGCTGAGACCAGAAGAATGAGATGGTGCTCAACTATCAATGCCAACCACTCAGGAAGGGATCAAAACTGGAGATCCTGGATAGAGTGGGAGGAAAAATGTGGAACGAAATTAAAAAACACAGTAACAACCAGAATTACTAGTTTGATGGAGTCTGGTGGGACCCCAAAGATTATGACCCTGGGATACACTTTGGGCCTGGGATAGGATTCACTCCCAATGACTGGCTCTCAGCCCAACAGTAGAAAAGAATTACATGCAGAACACCCAATGCAGGGTGATGCACCCACCTACTCCATGGAGATATACCCCTTGGAGCAATCAGCCATGGGGCACCAGAGGGGCAGCATCAAAAAAAATAAATAAATAAGTAAATAAAAAATAAAATTGAAAAAAAGAATAAATGAAAATCAACACCATACTCCAACATTTCCAACAATTAGAAAAAGAACAGCCAAAAAAAAAAAAAAAAAGCCTACAATCCCCAGAAGAAAACAAATAATAAAGATTAGGGCAGAAATAAATGAAACAGAAAAAAGAAAACTAATAGAAAGACTCAATACAACTAGGAGTTAGTTCTTGAAAAAATTAACAAAATTGACAAACCAATGGTATATATAACAAAGGAAAAGATAACATCAATAAGAAATCAAATTGGTGACATCAAAACATAACCAACTGAAATAAACAGGATAATAATAGAATATTATGAAGAAATGTACTCCATATTTAAAAACCTGGAAGAATTAGATGTATTTCTAGAAACACATGACATAACTAACCTAACACAGACTGTGGTTGAAAATTGGAACAGAATAAAAACAAAAATTGAACATACATACATACATAAATAAATAAATAAATAAAAACTGCCAATAAAAAAAAAAGTCCAGGCCCAGACAGTGGCACTGGAGAATTCTACCAAACATTCAGAGAAGGGCTGACACCAACCCTTTTCAACCTATTCAAGAACATAGAAAAGGATGGAATACTCCCAAAATTATTTTATGAAGCAAGCATACACTTATACTAAAGCCAAGAATATATACAAAAAAAAAAAAATACAGACCAATGTTCCTCAAAAAATCTTAGCCCATAGAATCTACTACCATATTAAAAAAAAAAAAAAAGATGTATCATAACCAAGTGGAATTCCTACCAGTAATGCAAAGATGATTCACCATCAGAAAAACAATCAATGTACTCTATTACATAAATAATACAAAGGAAAAAAACCACAGCAGAACCAATGCAGTAAAGGCATTTGATAAAATCCAATACCCATTCCTGATAAAAACACTCAGGAAAATAGGAATAGAAGGGAAATTCTTCAACATAATTAAGAGCATATACAAAAAGCCAGTGGCAACATTATTCTAAATGGAAAAAGACTAAAAGCATTTATTTTGTGAATGGAATCCAGACAACCATGGTTTTTGTCACCACTAGTATTCAATATTTTATTGGGAGCTCTGGTGGCGTAGTGCCTAAAGCATTTGATTGCTAACCAGAAGGCTGGTGGTTCAAACCTAATAGCCACTCCTCGGAAGGAAGTTTGGGCAATCTACTTCCATACTAATACTGCCTCAAAAACCCAAGGAGGGGTCTCTCTGAGTTGGGACCCACTTGACGGCAGTGAGGGTTTTTTTAGCCAGGGTAATGAGAAATGAAAGGGAAATAAAAGGCATCCCAATTGGTAAGGAAGAAGTAAAGCTAAAATCCCAGAGATTCAGCAAGAAAAACATTGGAACTAATCAATAGATTCAGGAAAGTGCGAGGCTATAAGAGCAACATACACAGATCAGCTACATTCCTCTACACCAACAAAAAGAACACTGAAAAGGAGATAAGGAAAATAATATCCTTTACAATAAACCAAAAACCAAGTCTGTAAAGTTGATTCCAACTCATAGTGACCCCTCCTTGGGTTTCTGAAGGGGTATCTCTATGGAAGTAGACTACCCAGTCTTCCTTCAAAGGAGTGGCTGGTGGGTTTTAACCACCAGTCTTCTGTTTAGCAGTCAAATGTTTTAGGCAATACACTGCCAGAGCTCCTATCATTTACAATACCTACCAAAAAAGATAAGATATTTAGAAATAAACCTAACCAGAGACACACAAGGCTTATACAAAGAAATTGCAAAACCCTACAGCAAGAAACCAAAAGGAAACTACAAAAAAAAAAAAAAAGGAAGAACAGAAGAACATACCATGCTCATGGATAGGAAGACCTAACACTATGAAAATGACTAACCAATGAAATGTATAGATATAAGGCAAACTTGATCCAGATTCTATTAACAATCTATAAAGAGATGGAGAAACCAATCATCAACTTTATATGAAAAGAGACCACAAATAAGCAAAACACTATTAAAGAAGAAAGAGGTAAGAGGTTTTACACTTTCCAATCTCAAAACCTATCATACAGCCAAAAATAATAAAAACTCCAGTCAAAACAGCCTGGTCCTGGTACAATGACAGACACAGACCGATGGATGACAACTGAGAATGCAGAAGTAAATCCACCCATCAATAGATAACTTATCTTTAACAAAGGACCAAATACATTAACGGGGAAAAGATAATTTCTTAAACAAATGGTGCTGGAAAAATTGGCTATCCATTTACAGAATAATGAAACAAGAATCATATTTCATACCATATCCAAACATTAACTCAAGATACATCAAAGACTTAAATGTAAAACTTGAAATATTAACTATCATTAAAGAAAAAAAAAAAAA
>NW_006921833.1:1568334-1572173 GCF_000298275.1 Orycteropus afer afer
TATTTCAAATACCACCCGGGTAACTTGTAAAGGACAGGATTCAGTGGCACCTCCAGAGTAAGACAGATTGGGAAGGAGGATGGGTCCATCCCTTCTGAGAAAACTGGCCAGTGAAAACCTTATGAATAGCAGTGAAACCGTGTCTGATATATTACTTCTCAAAAATTGGCTAGGGAAAACCTTATGAATAGCAGAGAAACACTGTCTGCTACATTACTGGACAACTTTATGAATAGCTTGGAAACACTGTCCAACACAGTGCAGGAAGACTAGCCCCTTGGGTTGGAAGGCACTGCAAATCGGACTGGGAAAGAGCTGCCTCTTTAGAGTAGAACCAACCTTAATGATACAGATAAAGTAAGTCTTTCAGGACCTCCATTTGCTGACGTGGCATGACTCAAATTGAGAAGAAACACCTGTAAACATCCATTAATAATCAGTACATGGAATGTATGAAGTATGAATCTAGGAAAACTGGAAGTTGTCAAAAATGAAATGGAATGCATAAAAATCATTATTTTAGGCATTAGTGAGCTGAAATGGACTGTTGTTAGATGCTGGTGCGTCAGCTCTGATCCATCCATCTCACTGAGGTGCTTCCACTTTCTTGCTGTCCTACTTTACCAAACATGATATCCCTCTCCAGGGAATGGCCCCTTCTGGCAACATGGCCAAAGTAGGTGAGACAAAGTCTGGTCATTCTTACTTCCAAGGAGCACTCAGGCTGCACTTCTTCAAGGACAGATTTGTTCATTTTTCTGGCAGTCCATGGTGTTTTCAGTATTCTTTGTCAACACTACAACTCTTCTTTGGTCTTCCTTATTCACTGTCCAGCTTTCACGTGCATATGAGGCAATTGAAAATATCATGGCTTTGGTTAGGTTCACTTTAGGTTTTTTTCTTTTCTTTTAAGTTCCAATCTCTCCACATCCTTAGCAGTATTTGTTATTTTCTGTCTTGAACTTTGCCACTAGTTCTGGGGAAAGACAGTATCTCTCTTTTTTTGTGTGTGTGTTTGTGTGTGCGCTTTAGGTGCAAGTATACAGAGCAGAGTTCATTTTACATTGAACATTTCGTGTACATTTAGTTCCACTCCCCATTTATCAACCCAGTCTCCTCCCCTCCTTGTCCAGTAACCACCCCTCCATGCCCCTCAGAGTTATGTACTCCTGAGTGTCCTCCGTTTTCTTTATGCAATGTTGCCCCACTGGTGCCCCATGGTAGACTGCTCCAAGTGATGCACCTCCACACACTATGTGGGTGCGTCACTCAGGGTTGAGTGGTCTGCATGTACATCTTGTTTACTATTGGGCTGAGAGCCAACCCCTGGGAGTGAGTTTTATTCCAGGCTCCAAATGTATCCCAGGGCCATATTATTGGGGGGGGGGGTCTCACCAGACTCCATCTGACCAGTTATTCTGGTTATTATTGTGCTTTTGGATTTTGTTCCACATTTTTCCTCCCACTCTATCCTGGATCTCCAGTTTTGATCCTTTCCTGAGTGATGAGCATTGGTAGCCGGGCACCATCTAGTTCTTCTGGTCTCGAGGTCTATCATGTGCTAAGGCTGATTGCTTCCAAATGCCTTTGGTTTTTTGCACTCTTCTTCACCTCCAATGATAGGAGATCATTAGCTGCATCTTAGATGGCTGTTTGAAAGCTTTTAAGACCCCAGTCACTACTCACCAATATAGAATAAGGAACAAGATTTGTATGTATTTTGTTGGGCCAATTGAGTCTGGTGTCCCCAGGACTATGGTCCTGAGTCAGTGGATCCATTGGATCTCTCTCCCATGGTTTCTGCACTGTCTGTGAGAGATTACTCTGTTTGTCTTCTGTTGTTTCTGTAAGGATTGTGGGTATTTTGCATCACTGGTATGTATGCAAGATTAGCCCCAGCTGAATCTAACCTTCATCTAGAGTATAATCCTATTCACTGACCCCTATCTGATCTTCTCAGATGTTTATGCATTTATCTGTAGCCTGGTGTTTGGTGTTAATGGTAATGCAGTATTGTGGATATACTGATTGGTATTAGCTTCTGTCGTCTATTTCTTATGTGCACAATTCAGTGTCCTCCCTTTTCCTAATATTATCATGGTGGTCACAGACTCTTTCTATACCATCTCTCCCCTTACCTACATCAGTGTGTGGCCCCCAATTATCCCTGAATTAATCTCTCCCCTTCCTTCCTCACCCTGGTAACCTACAAAGTAAGTTCCCTTTCTTAAGCAAACTTTTCTTTGTCTTTTTACAGTAATGGGCTCATACAGTATTTGTCCTTCTGCAAATGACTTATTTCACTCAGCATAATATCCTCCAGGCTCATTCATGTTGTGAGATGATTCACGTATCCTTCATTGTTCTTTAATGTAGCATAGTATTCCACTGTGTGAATGTCCATAATTTGGTTGTCCATTCATCTGTTGATGGGCATTTAGGTTGTTTCCATCTCTTTGCTATAGTGAATTGTGCTGCAATGAACACAGGTGTGCATATATGCCCTGCCTCTCTCCTCTTTAGGATATATTCCTAGCAATGGAATTGCTGGGTCAAATGGTAATTCTATTTTCAGTTTTCTAAGGAAATGCCATAGCATTTGCCACAATGGCTGTACCATTTTACAATCCCACCAGCAGTGCACAAGAGTTCCAATCTCCGAAACCTCTCCAGCATTTGTTATTTTCTGTCCTGTTGAACTGTGCTATTATTGCTGGGGTGAGATGATATCTCATCATTGTTTTAATTTGTATCTCTTTAATGATTAAAGATCATGAGTAATTCCTCATGTGTTTGTTGGCCGCCAGCATGTCATCTTTTCTGAAGTGTTTGTTTAAGTCTTTTGCCCATTTTTTAATTGGGTTGCTTGTCTTTTTGGTGCTGAGGTGTTGAAGCTTTCTATAGATTTTTGGAGATAAGTCCTTTGTCAGATATGTCATAGGAAAATATTTTCTCCCAATCTGTAAGTTCTCTTTTTAACCTTTTGAGAAAGTCTTTCAATGTGCATAAAAACTTAATTTTTAAAAGGTCTTAGTCATCTAGCTTCTCTTCCACCTCCTGTGCATTCTGGGTTATGTGTGATATTTTTGCCATAAATTAGGGCTCCTAGATTTGCCCTGATTTTATCTTTGATGATTTTATAGTTTAGGGTTTTACATTTAAGTCTTTGATCTAACTTGAGTTTGTTTTTGTGTATGGGGTAAGGTATACCTCTTGTTTCATTTTTCCTCAAGTGGATATCAAGTTTTGCCTTGTTAAAGAGGCTGTCTCTTCCCCAGTTAATGGATTTTGGACCTTTGTCAAAGATCAGCTGTCCATAGATGGATGGGTCTATTTCTGGACTTTTGATTCTGTTCCATTGGTCCATCTGTCTATCATTGTACCAATACAATACCATGCTGCTTTGACTACTGTGGCTGTATGGTAGGTTGTAAGATCTGGGAGTGTGAGACCTCCCACTTTGTTCTTCTTCTTCAGAAGTGCTGTGTTTATCTGAGGTCTCTTTCCTTTCCATATGAAGTTAGTAATTGGTTTTTCCATGTCCTTAAAAAATTTTGTTGGTATCTGGATGAGGATTGCATTAAATGTATACATTGCTTTAGGTAGTATTGACATTTTCACAATATTCAGTCTACCTATCCATGTCAGCCACAGGGATCCAGGTGAGGAGAGAGTACCCAGGCATGCTCAAAACAGCAGGATGGGAAAGCAGGAGAAAGGGGATTAAAAGCCAGGAACCCAGACAGAGGAGCAGTCAGCTGCAGGGATCCAGGTGAGGAGAGAGAACTCAGGCACGCCCAAAGAAGCAGGGTGGGAGAACAGGAGAAAGGGGATTAAAA
>NW_006921833.1:1573125-1579645 GCF_000298275.1 Orycteropus afer afer
AAAAAAAAAAAAAAAAAGTCCCAAGATCTATACTGAAGTATAATGCTGTCAGTAATAGGAATAATATCCATACACCTGTATGGAAGACCACTTAATACTACTATTATTCAGATTTACGCAACAACCACTAAAGCCAAAGATGAATAAATTGAAGACATTTCCCAACTTCTGCCATCTGAAATTGACCAAATATGCAATCCAAATATATTATCACTGGTAATTGGAATGCAAAAGTTGGAAGCAAAGAAGAAACAATGGTAGCTGGAAAATACTGCCTTGGTGATAGAAATTATGCTGGCAATTGCATGATAGAATTTTGCAAGACCAATGATGTATTCATTGAAAAAACCTTTTATCAACAAAGGGCAGCAATACATGTGGACCTTGCCAGATATAATACTCAGGACATTTATTATATCCCACGACAACTTAGAGACCCTCGAAGAATGATTTGACACACCGAACAACAATGGCCAAAGACCAGATGAATTGTGGTATGACATTAAGATCATTATCCATGATGAAAGCAAAAAGACATTAAAAAAATAGGAAAGGACAAAAAGACCAAATGGATGTCAGAAGAGACTCTGAAACTTGCTCTTGAATGGAAAGTAGCTAAAATGAATTGAAGAAATGTCAAAATAAAAGAGCTGAACAAATTTCAAAAGGCAGCTTGAGAAAACAAAGTAAAGCATTATAATGAAATGTGAAAAGACCTGGCATTAGAAAACCAAAAGAGAAGAACACATTCTGCACTTCTCAAGCTGAAATAACTCAAGAAAAAATTCAAGCCTCGAGTTGCAATGCTAAGGAATCTATGGGCAACATACTGAAAGATGCAGGAAGCATCAACAGAAGATGGAACAGTTACCGTCCCAGAGTTACTGTCCCCAAGAGAACTGATCAATGTTTAACTATTACAGGACATAGCATATGGTTGAAAACGAATGTTACTGAAGGAACAAGTCGAAGCTGCACTAAAGGAATTGGCAAAAAACAAGGCTCCAGGAATTGACGCCAATACCCACTTAGATGTTTCAACAAATGGATGTGGCACTGAAGGTGATTACTCCTTCATGCCAAGAATTTGAAAGACAGCTACCTGACCAAGTGACTGGAAGAGATCGATATTTTTGCCCATTTCAAAGAGAGATGATCCAACAGAATGTGTAAATTATGGAACAAAATGATTAATAGCACATGCAAGTAAAATTCTGCTGAAGATAATTAAAAAATGCATGCAGCAGTATATTGACAGGGAACTTCTAGCAATTAAGCTGGTTCAGAAGAGGGCATGGAATGAAATATATCACTGCTGATGTCAGATGGATCTTGGCTGAAAGCAAAGAATACCAGAAAGATATCTATCAGTGTTTTATTGACTATGTAGATGTATTAAACTGCATGGATCATAACAAATTATGGATAACACTGCAAAGAATGGGAACTCTAGAACACTTAATTGTGCTCATGAGGAACTTGTGCATAGACCAAAAGGCTGTCATTTGAATAGAAGGAGGGAATACTGCATGGTTTAAAATCAACAAGGCTGTGAGTCAGGTTGTACCCTTTCACCATACTTATTCACTCAATCTGTAGGCTGAGCCACCAGTCCAAGAAGCTGGACTATATGAATAAGAATGCAGCACCAGGGTTGGAAGAAGACTCATGAACAACCTGCAATACACAGATGACACAACCTTGCTTGTTGAAAGTGAAGATGAATTACAGTGCTTATTAATGAAAATTAAAGACTATAGCCTTCAGTACAGATTACACCTCAGCATAAAGAGAACAAAAATCCTCACAACAGGACCAATAAGCAACATCACAATAAATGGAGAAATATTGAAACTGTCAGGGATTTCACTTTACTCGGATCTATGATCAACACCCATGGGGACAACAGTCAAGGAATCAGACATCATATTGCACTGGGCCAATCTGCTGCAAAAGACCTTTTTAGAGTGTTAAAGAGCAAATATGTCACTTTGAAGACTAAAGTACACTCAACCCAAGCCATGGTATTTTCAATAGCCTTCTATGCATGTAAAAACTGGATAATGAATAAAGAAGAGCAAAGAAGAGTTGATGCCTCTGAAGTGTGGTGTTGACGAAGAATACTGAAAATACCATGGACTGCTAAAAGAATGAACAAATCTGTCTTTGAAGGAGTGCAGATGGAATGTTCCTTAGAAGCAAGAATGGTCAGACTTCACCTTACCTACTTTGGTCATGTTTTCAGAAGGGACCATTCCCTGAAGAAGGATATCATGCTTGATAAAGTAGAGGGTAAGTGAAAAAGGGGAAGCCCCTCAATGAGATGGACTGATACATTTGCTTCAAGGATGGGCTCAAGCATATAGCAAGGACTGTGAGGATGTTGTAGGACTGGGCACCTAACAACAACATTATATACACAATCATGCAACATCAGTAACAGCAAACAGTAGTTTACAAGTGGATACATACATAAGCAGATAGGCAAGTTGAATAGGTATAGGTAGGTGAATGAGACTATACCCATGGTCGAATACAGGTTTGGCAGAGGATATTTCTACATAAGCATTTGTATATGTTGTAAATATATCCACATATATGGTATAGAAATTAGGGGAAAAATTTTGAAAACTTGTTAGCCATAATAAAACATCTCTGAGATAATAAATTACTGCATTTGTCAGGGGACAGCTAACTCAACTGGCATAACATAGTTTACAAAAACAATATTCTACATCTACTGTGGTGAATAATGACTGGGGTCTTAAAGCTAGTGAGTGGCCATCTAAAGTACAACTATTGGTCTCTCTCTGTCTGAAGCAGAGTGAAGAAAATCAAAAACACATGGACACAAATAGTGCAAAAGACTAATGGACTATGTGCATCTCAGCTTCCTCAATCCTGAGAGCAGACAAAGTAGATGGTGTCTGGCCACCACCACTAAGCACTCTGAAAGGGATTACAATAGATGATCCTGGATAGAGTGGGAGAAACATGTGGAATGAAAGTGAAAATCATAAAAAAAAAGACCATGCTTACTGGCGTGATACAGACTGCTGGAACCCCTGGGGTTGTGGACTTTAGTCACCCTTCAAGCCTGGGGATGAACTAACCTCATGGTTCAACTTTTAGCCAAGCAACAGACAGGCGTGTGAGGTCAACAATAACATCAGAACAATCAGTCATATGATATCAAAAGAGGAGCTTTTACCCAGGGATTAAACTCAGAAGGCAAGAAATGGCAGGAAAGAAGGATAAATGGAAACCGGAAATACAGGGAGGAAGGAGGATGAATGACATTACATTTTGGGGATTGCAATCCATATCAGGAAAAAAATGCATAAAATTGCTGAATGGGAAATCAATTTGTTTTGTAAACTTTCACTCAAATCACAAAAAGTTAAAAAAAAAAAAAAAAGAAATTCCATCTATCATTCTGCTTAATGAGTCGATAAACTCCTAAGTGTTATCAAAGATAACACAATCATATTCTCATATTCCATGTCAATCTATTTACAATTATATTTGGCAGGTGTATGTCTTGACAAATGTATATTACACTATATATTTTACATATGTGTACCAGAAGGATGCATTAAAATGAATACTGTATTTTATGCATAACTTCAGGCAATTTTGAAAATGTGATTTTTACCTTACAAGCTTATTTCAGAGGCCAATTCTTTGATATGATGGATCCTAGATCCAAAAAATAACCTTAAAAATGAATTTTTGGAGATTATCTGATTTTTAAGTTCGGATTAGCCTTTGCATTAATAAAATTAATCTTGGTTTGAGCTTTCATATTGAAGAATGTAGCATTCATATTTAGTCTCTACCACCTGAACAGTTCTAGCACTTAGTAAGCATTCATTAAAAAGCTGCAGTCATCAGCATCACCACCATTACCATCATCATCATCATCACTGCTTGCATAACTAATTTATTTATTTTACGATTTTAATCTTGCTAATTGTTTATCAGACATTTATCTTAATTCATTTAATCTTCAAAAAAATTTCCTTCAATCAGATAAAATTTCCTTCAATGTTATAGTAAGAAAATTGGAGAGATGAGTCAAACAGCTAAGGGGAAGAGCTAGGTCTTTGTGAATCCAAAGTTCATACTATTTTAGAAAGTTGTCTTTAATATCAAAGTCTAGAAGGAACAATATTTAAAAAATGTAACAGACAATTTTATTTGAAAAACTCTATTTTATTTCTCAATTTGGCATCATATTTACCATTTAAATGTTCATTTTAAAATTAATATTCTAAATATTTTGCATATGTTATCTAATATAATATCCACATACTTCTTTTCTGTTGTTGTTGTACGTGTCAGACATCCATCAGTTATGGTCATGTGTCTGATCAGAAGATCTTTCATTTCAGGAAAATGTGAAATGTTTCCATGGAGATCAGCTTGAGATAGCCCAGTGACGAACTTCTTAGCTATAATTTTACACTGGTTTCTATGGTTTCCAGATAGAAGAAGAAAATTAAGTTGCAGATTTTTTTTTTTTTTTTTGGTAATGTAAAAGGTTATTGGAAAATAAGAGATACTGCTCAAATTAATATCATTCCCCCAGGAAAGGCAACAGTTGTTACTGCAAAATAGTAACATGACAAGATTTTATGATGTATGTAGTACATCTATGCAGTTTTCTGTACTTTTAGCAAATGAGGAACCATCATCATATTTAAGTAATTTCCAAAATTAATAGAAAGTTCTCTCATAAGAGGTACATTTCATTATTCAAATATCTTTTAGCAATGGTTACTAATAACTGTGACATGATCTCCACTTCATTTTTCTTTCAGCACATCTGCAAAGCTGTCACACAATGCAATCTATTAAATCTGTTAAAGGCACAGGTGAAAACTCTATGACACAAAATTATATACTTTTTAGCCATTACCCAGAGTTGAGACCAATATTTATATATTGTTTTAGACAGGTCAGAGGAGGGACACTTGGTCCTTCCAATTGTTATTAACTTATCCATGAGGCTGTGCCATGAAATAGGAATTTGGAATACCTGGCTAACTTTTGTTACTGGACTGTGGGTAAATATGAGTAGTAATTGGAGAATAGATAAATTTTTACATAGCTATGAGCCCTGATGGCTAAATGGTGAAACGCTTGGCTGGTAACTGACATGTCAGATGTTCAAACCCACCAGCTGGTCCATGAGAGAAAAGACTTGGTGATATATTCCCAGAAAAATTTCAGCCTTGGAAAACCCTACAGGCAAGTTCTATTCTGTCCTATCGGGTTGCTATGAATCAGAGTTGATTTGATGCCTCTTAGGGTTTGTCATGGATCACTAGTGCTGCTATAATAGACATACCACTAGTGGATGACTTAACAAACAGAAATTTATTCTCTTACAGTCTGAATTCAGAGTGCCAGATCTAGGGGCTGGATAAAGGCTCCTTGACCTTGGGCTTCAGCTCTGCCTCTTCTTCCAGGCTCACTGGAGCTAGAGGTATCTCCTAACTCAGACAGCTGTTGGATGGTGAGGTTGACAATCCATGGTCACCAGGTAAAATGGCACAGTTCCAAGATTAGCAGGCAACATGGCAAGCCACTAGTTCAAGTCCAGAAACAGTCCCAAGATCAGCACGCAATATGGCAGGCCACTGGTGACTCAGCCAAATGCAGGATCCAGATGTGCCAAAAAGCTAGAGACCTTTCTCAAAGCTTCTCCTTACATACTGGAAACAAGCTACACCCGGAAGGCAACTACCTAGCTGCTCAGAGCAGATTCCACATGGAGGTGATTACAGTCTTATCATGGGAAATAACTATATCCAGGTGTCCAAACACAAAACTACAGCCCAACCAAATTGACACACAACCTTAACTACCACAGAATTGTTAGTAATTTAGTGATTTTAAATTTGAAAATTTATACAAATTCTGTAATGTTGGTAAAGTGTTCATGTACCCCACGTATGCCTATGATTTACCATGGGTTAGTTGGTAGTCACTTTACCATGGTAGTAACTTAAAGGTGAAGAAGGAAATGAAATGCACATCTCTTGACTTTTGAACTGTTGTTTTATTAGGAATTTCACATGCTGTCTGAGCAAAGACAGCATTGATCTTATCCCAAGTGATGATGGAGAGTTCATAGATAAATGGTGTGGCTGCATGCCAACATGGGGGGATTGGTAAATGGAAGAATCAGGCTGGAGAGTAAGACCAAAGTGCTAGTGTTTGTTTTGTAAGCCTGATTTATGTGCAACCACTTTAAAAGCATTTTAATGTGAGTTCCAGTATGAGTAAGACTGGGTTTACTCAGATGTTGCAACTCTTTCCCAGTCCTATTTTGAGAGCCTTTTAGCCTAAACGGACTATCCCTAAAGGTGCGTGGTAATGTACCAAACAGTGTTTCTTTGCTATTCCTAAGGTTTTCCCTGGCCAATTCTTTGAGAAGTGGTTGGCCTCTTCCTTCTTCCTAGTCTGTCTCAGTCTATAAGCTGGGCTGTTACCTGTGCACCAGGTGCATCTC
>NW_006921833.1:1579915-1581970 GCF_000298275.1 Orycteropus afer afer
GCCTGCTACTCTGGCGTCCCTGCGTTGTCTTATTTGTATGGTGGTTTATTTATTTATTTATTTATTTATTTATTTAGTCTGAGTGGGAGGCCACAACCATAACCACATAACCTAACCATACCTACACCTCCTCACTGAGTGAGGGTTACCACTTGCTTTTGTACCAACTGACCCAGGATAGACAGTGGCCAATACCAGCTCAACTCTTTACAAACAGCTAAAATAAATCTGTGTACACAGTCTCAATCTCTACCACACCCACTAGGTGTGAGTGCCTAAGTGCTAGTAACTAGTGAAGAGAGGAGCACAGTATTCTGCTCACACAGATACAGGTAAACAAAATAAGGGGTAAAAATAAATCTTGGGTGAATCATGCCAACATAACATACAGCCACAAATATAAACATAAATACAACAACATCATAATGTCTTGGAGAAAACTGATCATCCAGTCAAAACAAAGAAGCTAGAAAAAGTAGTACAAACAAGGTACTAGAATACAAACACAGAAAACATCCCAGAGGAAGAAGCAGCATTGTAACTCCTTGATAAGGAATTCCAAAGAATTATATTTGGGTGCCTTCAATGGATTGAGAGACAGATCAAGAAAAACACTGACAAGATCAAGGACAACACTGAAACAATTAATGAAAACACAGACAAAATTCCAGAATAATTAGGAAAACAATACAAGAACAAATTGATGAAACGAAAAATTATAAATGATACAAAAGCAACAAATAGAAATCCAGAAGATTAATACTAAGGTTTCAGAAATAGATAACACATTAAATGGGCAAAGAGTAGAATCAAATCAATGGAAGACAGAATTAGAGTGAGATTGAAGACAAATACCTCAACACTGCTTTGTTAAGGGATCAATCAGGAAAAAAGATCAAAACAAAATGAAGAAAGCTTAGGATTCATGTGGGAAACCATCAAGAGGAAAAACCTACATGCAATTGGAATTCCAGAATAGGAAGAGACAGACAAAACCAGAGAGAAAACTGTTGAAGATCTGTTGGAAGGGAATTTCCCCAATATGATGAAAGATGAAAATATATCTATTCAAGTTGAATGAACCCGAAAAAGGATAGACCCCAAAAGAAAGTCACCAAGACATATAATCAAACTCATCAAAACAAAAGACAAAGAAGGAATCCTGAAAGCATCATGGGGAAAATGAGAAGTTACATACAAAGAGCAACCACTAAGACTATGCACTTCTTGGCAGAAACCATTGCAGGCAAGAAAGCAATGAGATGATATATATAAAGCCCTGAAAGAAAAAAATTTCCAACCAGTAATTATATAGCAGCAAAGCTGTCCCTCAAATATGAGGGATAAATTAGGACATTTCCAGATAAACAGAAATTAAAGGAATTTGTTAAAGCTAGACCAACCTTACAAGAGATGCTAAAGGTAGTCCTTTGGTCAGAGAAGTAACCACAATAGACAAAACTGAAAATTAACATGCATGCTAACATAAACCAGAAATCAACACAGCTATAGAGGTATCCAAAGTAAAATAAGCTTACAAGACTGTAAAGAGGTAACCAGAGATATCAACTGGTAAATAAGGACAACTACAAACCAGAAAGAGGGAAGAAATAGGGCAGTTACAGAACTTCCAAATGGTGAGGAAGTTAAGACAATTGCCAGATAGAACAGACTGCTTTAAACTTGGGCAGAAAATAAATCATCACAGGATAATCTCAAAGAAAAATAATAAAGCTTCACATCAAATAAAAAAGAAGAAAAGCACAAATACTTGGCAAATATTAAAACAATAGCAACAAAGGAAATAACATGATTCAAAAATAAAATGAGCTCCACACAGAAAATTATAGGGAATAAAGAAATCAGCCACACCACGAAAACACACATAACAAAATGACATCAATAAATTTATACTTGTCTATAATCAAATTGCCTCCATTTGTTTCAACAACACAAATGGAGGCTGTACACGTGGACTTCACCAGATGGAACACACAGGAATCAGATTGACTACATCTGTGGCAAGAGGTGGTGGAAAAGCTCAATATCTTCAGC
>NW_006921833.1:1584900-1590279 GCF_000298275.1 Orycteropus afer afer
AAAAGACAAATAGTACTAGTTGAAAAGACCACAGTACTAGTAGGAAACTTTAATATACCACTTTCAATGAAAGATAGAACAACTGTAAAGAAACTCAACAAAAATGTAGAAGAACTAAACAATATGATCAACCAACTTGACCTTAAAGCCATGTACAGAGCACTTTACCCAAAACAGCACAATATACATTCTTTTCCAGCACACATGAAACATACTCCAGGACTGACCATATGTTAGGCCACAAAGCAAGCCTCATTAAAATTAAAAACATTGAAATACTGCAAAACATATTGCAGGTTGTTAATGAGCCTTCCTCTAACCCTGATGCTATGTTCTTAATACAGTTCAGTTTTACAGATTATTTGCTCAGCATACAGATTGAGTAAGTATGGTGAAAGGATACAACCATGACGTATACTCATCCTGATTTAAAACCATTAAGTATCCCCTTACTCTGTTAGAATAAAAGCCTAACAGTTAAGTGTTCCAGAATTCCCATTCTTTGCAATATTATCCATAACTTGTTATGATCCACATAGTCAAACGACTTCACACAGTCAATAAAACACACTTTCTGGTACTCGTTGCTCTCAGCCAAGATCCATCTGACATCAGCACTGATAACTTTCATTGCACATCCTCTTCTGAGTCCAGCTTGAATTTCTGTAAGTTCCCTGTCAATATACTGCTGCAACCAATTTTTATTATCTTCAGTAAAATTTCACTTGTGTGTGATATTAATGATATTGTTTGTTAATTTGCACATTCTGTTGGATCACCTTTCTTTGGAAAGGACACACATGTCAATCTGTTCCAGTCAGTTGGCCAAGTAGCTGTATTCCAAATTTTTCGGCATAAACTAAGAAGCCCCTCTAGTGTTGTGCTGTTTAAACACCTCAATACTGAACAACATCAATTCCTGGAGCCTTGTTTTCACCAATTCCTTCTGTGTGTCTTGTACTTCTTCCTTCAGTACCACTGGTTCTTGATCATAAGCTACCTTCTGAAATAGTTAAACACTGACCAATTCTTTTGTGTATTCCTTCCATATTCTTCTGATGCTTCCTGCATCCCACAGAATCCTTCAATAATGCAACTTGAAGCTTGAATTTTTCCTTCAGTTCTTTAAGCTTGAGAAATGCCAAGAATGTTCTTCCCTTTTGATTTTCTAACTTGAAATCTTTACACATTTCATTACAATAGTTTATCTTCTCGAGCTGCCTTTTAAAATCTGTTCAGATTCATTATCGCATCATTTCTTCCATTTGCTTTAGCTACTCTCCATTCAAACGCAAGTTTCAAGGTCACTTCGGAAATCCATTTTGGTCTTTTCTTCCTTTTCTGTCTTTTTAATGACTTTTTGCTTTCTTTGTGTATGATGTTTTTGATGTCATTCCACAATTCATCTGGTCTTCGTTCATTATTGTTCAGTGCATCAAACCTATATTTCAGATGGTCTCTAAATTCAAGTAGGATATAACCAAGGCCATATTTTGGCTCTTTTGGACTTGTTTTAATTGTCTTCAGCTTCAAGTTGAACTTGCTTATGAGCAGTTGATGGTCTGTTCCACAGTCAGCTCCTGGACTTATTTTGACTGAAGATATTGAGCTTCTCCATTGCCTCTTTCCACTGATGTAGTCAATCTGATCCCTGTGTATTCTGGCCGGTGAGGTCTATGTGTATATTTGCCATTTACATTGTTGAAAAAAAGTATTTGTATTGAATGCATTTTTGGGAAAATAGACTCTGGTTTGTTACTGGGCTATAATAGAAATTTATTAGTTACCAAGTTACCATGCAATCTGAACTACTCATCATGAACTGGGTGTTGTCTGCCACACAAAAACATAAATTTAGACCTAAATATCAACACTTCATCATCAAACAGATTTGTTTATAGAAGGCTGAGCTCAAGAAATTCCTGAAGGCACAAGAAGCTTCATGTCCATGTTGTCCAGATGCTTACGGCCCCTAATCCTGTTGCATTGCCTTCTCTCTCTCAGTCCACATCTATGGCCTCTTGGGGAGAGTCCTATTACCTGATGACCAAGGAAGTAAAAATTGGGGTCTAGTTCTGTAAAATACGCTGGCCATATCTGAGAGTAGATGGTATTGCAGTTTCATTCCAGATTGGCCCTGAAAGAAGAAAAATCTTCCCACTTGACAGAACTTCAAATAGTGCACGTAGTGGTTAATTTTGCCTAGGAGAAAGGATTGTTAGACTTACAGTACTACACTGCATCATTGGACAACAAAACATTTCTAGAAAATATGTGGCAAAAAGTCTAGGAATTAATTGAGTGAACAGACCTCTCTGAATGCACATGGAATGGAAAGATATGCAAGTCCCATAGAAATGCACACAAAAATAGCAACCAATGTAGAGAAGGATTTTAATAATCAAATGTATGAGATGACCTATTCTGTAGCTATCAGCCTCTTCCCCCAGCCACCTTGTGCTTTGACAATGGGCTCAGGAACAAAATGGCAGCAGGGATGGATGTTATGTATGGTCTCAACAATACGGCCTTCCGCTCACCAAGGCTGATCTGGCAATAACCACTGCTGAGTATCCAACCTACCAAGAGCATATTCCCAACACTGAAACCCCATATGTCACCATTTACAGAGGAACCAGACATCAGTGACATGTTGATGCTATTAGGGCACCTCTATCATGGTAGAAGCAGTACTTTGTTTTCACTTGAATACATATTTACTAAGTAAGGATGTATATTAGGAGCTCTGGTAGCATAGTGCCTAAGGCACTTGACTGCTAACCAGAAGGCTGGTGGTTCAAACCCACCAGCCACTCTTTGGAAGGACAATGGGGCAATCTACTTCCATAGTGATACTGCCTTGGAAACCCAAGAAGGGGTCGCTATGAGTCAGGACCAACTCGACAGCACATAACACCAACAAGAAGGATATATATTTACCTCTGTTCCCTGTAGCACTTATGTAATACCCATGGACTTACAAAATGCCTTATTCAGCATCTACACCGCGCACCACTGATTTTGACCAAGAAACTCACTTTATAGCAAAGCAAGAACAGCAAAGTGCTCATGTTTTTGAGAATCACTGATCCTACCATATTTCCCATCAATATGAGGAAAGAGGCCTGGCAGAATGGAGTAATGGCCTTTTGAAAAGGTCTGGGAATGAAGAGGTGGGTACAGGTATGGTTCCTCTAATATTTCCCTAGTGATCCACTACAGAAATGCTTATTCCCGGTTTTCATGACTTTGGACTTTGCTGGTATAGAAGTTTTAGCTCCCAAGGAAGGGATGCATCCATTAGGACACAGAGCAATGGTTCTATTAAACTGGAAGTTGAAAGTGCCACACTGCCATGGATAATGGGACTTTTTTTCTTTTGGGGAAAAGAGTTAGTGTGTTTTCAGTGTTCTGAGGGAAAGTTGTATCATGTTACATGAAAATATGGTTTTTCTACTACCTTTATTTTAAATAGGAGATCTGGTGGCTCAATGATTAAGCACTCACTGCTAACTGAATGGTTGGTGGTTCAAACCCACAAACCATTCTTGGAAGAAAGATGTGGTAGGCTACTTCCATAAAGATGATAGTCTTGGAAACGCTTTTGGGCCATTCTACACTGTTCTGCAGAGTTGCTATGAATAGAAATACACTTGATGGCAACGGGTGTGGGATTATTTGAAATATGCTGTTGTTGTCAGGTGCCAAAAAGTCAGTTCAAACTCATAGAGATCCTATGTACAACAGAAACAAACTCTTCTCTGTCCTAGTTGAAATATATTTAAAAAAATAAAATAAAAACTCACTGCCATCGAGTCAGATACGACTCATAGTGACCCCTCCTTAGGTTTCTGAGGCAATATCACTATGGAAGTAAATTGCCTAATCTTCCTTCTGAGGAGTGGCTGGTGGGTTTGAACAGCCAGCCTTCTGTTTAGCAGTCAAATGCATTAGGCACTACACCACCAGAGCTCCTTATTTGAAATATAGGCATGATTAAAAGACATGTACAATGATATCAAATTGATGAAGGATGGATTATGGTGGCTATGTATTGCATCTACTTACATTAGACTGGACTGTCTTTTCTCCAGAAATTCCCTCCTTTTACTGTTTCAGGTTAAGGGTGCCCATGAGAGAAAAATGTATCAGATAGGAAAGGTGTACATGAAGCAGAAATCATCTTTCACTCAAAATTTTCACATCGCTCTAGCACCAGATACTGTGAAAGCTTGTGTATGTTGTTACTGATCTTTGGGCTTGTCCTCTTGGTGCAGAATAGCACCTGGGCCTTTAGCTACACAAACCACTAGAGATCTTTTCCTTCAGCTTGTTTGAGTTCTGGCCAGGTGAAGGTGCATTCCACATTGAAAGTACCAATATCTCCTGCAGGTCATCCATGTCATCTCAGAGACAGTGAGAAACAGGCACAGGTTACAATCTGTTTCAATGACTCCATTCCATTTTACCCTCTATGATTCCGCTGTGTCTGTGCTCTCCACTACTTCACAACCTGTTTCTATTCTTTACTGAGAACCTGTCCAACAACAGATGTAGAACAACACTTCTCCACTAGCTCCCACAACTGTCAACAGTTCTAATTCCCTTAATTAATCCCTGATTCTCTGCTACTCATACTGGATCTGCTTCTCCAAATAAATCCTTGCTAATACAATTAGTGTGCAGAATAGACAAGAATTTCTACAAATAAGTAAGAAAACAACAAAACAAAAAATGGCTAAAGACACAAACAGAAAAATCGCACAAGAGAAAAAAATAGAAAGTTAATACAGGATGCTGAATCTCATTAGTAATCAGGGAAATACAAATTAAAACATGAACTACTATTTCAAAATCATCAAAGCAGCAAATATTAAAATGTCTGACAACACTAAGTGTGATCCTGCATATGGAACAAGAGGAAGTTGTACGTACTGCCAGTGAGACTTTAACTGTATAACCACTTGAAGAATAATTTAGCAATGCTGATGAAGTTGAAAATGAACATTCTCTAAGATCTACCAGTAGGCCTACACTGAGGAAGGCCCCTCAAAGAACTCTCACATAGTAAGACTGGGGAAAATGCATGCACTGTCCTTTAGCTTGAGAACTATGATATTAATGCATAACATATTTGTGCTTGAGACACAGGATACTGACTTTGAATTTGGTCATCCAGGAGGAACAGGTCATCTTCACACCAACAATATTCCTTAAGACAGCCCCACAGATCCCCACCTCCAGGTTTGTTTAGTGATTCCATTCTAGTGAGCAGCATGAGGCAGAGATGACTGTATGTCCCTCGGGAGATTGTTGTTGTTGTTGTTGTTATGTGCCATCGCGTCGGCCCCGACTCATAGCGACCCCTCCTTGGGTTTC
>NW_006921833.1:1600323-1608191 GCF_000298275.1 Orycteropus afer afer
GAGCTGCTGCATTGTAAATTTTGGTCAATGACATGAGACAAAGTATATGTGAACTGCTGTATGAAAAGTGAATTTACTCTGTATATCTTCACCCAAATCCTAATTTAAAAAAAAATAAATAAGTAACAATAAATCTAAAGATAAAAAAAAAAAAAAAGTATGGTCAGAGAAGGTCTCATGGGAATGGTAATGTGTGAACAAAATCCTAAAAGTTATGAGAAGTGAGTCATACTGAATCTGGAGGAGGTATACAAATAAGAAAGTGCAAATGGAAAACTCTTGATGCAGAAGTGAAATCAAACAGTGCGTCACATAGGGATCCCTGCAGCTCTCTAAGGGCTTTTACTTTTATTCTAGAGTGAAATAGGGAGTCATTTGGTTTAGAAGAAAGAAATGACATCATCACACTAATGTTATAAAATTATAACTTTAGCTACTGTGCTGAAGAAAAACCATGCATATGCATTTGTGTGTTGGGAGCAAAGGGCAAGGGGTTGGAGAAAGGACAAGTACAAAAGTAAGGACTTCAATAGAGTTTTATAATAATACCAGCTAGATTAGGGTGATTCACACCACGGTGGGAAAGATGAAAGATATGAGAAATGATCAGATTTTGGATATTTTTTTTTAATGTAAGTTCAATAGGATTTGTCAGGCAATTAAATTAATTAGTTTGGTACAATGTGTGTATATTCACTGGAACATACCTAGTGTAAATCAGTAAGCCAAAAGAATGCATGCTTTATTAATCCTACTTTCACATATTTTTAATTTATATTCCTCTGTGATCTATACCCTTTGCTACTGCCTTGTCTTGCTATAATTACTATTTTACTAAATTTACATATTTACTATTTGCAATCACTTTTTTAAAGTTTCAAGTGTATTTTATTTCTTTAATCATGTCATACATTGATGAGCAGCAGAGTACTCACATAGCAAGTTGGTTTTGAAGCAATTTGCAATTATAACTTATGTGATGGCTACTTCTCTTTCCATTCCTTTGGGGTGACTCTGCCCACAGGAGACAGGTTCCATTGTAGTCCAATCTGTGTGATTACAAATACCCATGCCAAAACACAGGAAGTTGCTCCACTGGCTAGTATAGTATTACCATATTTGTCATGAAAATCTGGTGAGTATTGTTGGTGGTTCTGTCTTGCCACCATTTGCTTAATGCGCTGAATCTTAAGACTGAATAGTGCGTTTCTGGCCATGGAAAACATCATGAAGTCGTGAAGGATAGCAGTTGAAGGCAGTTGCTGCTCTATTTTGTTGCAAAGAGACCTGAAAAAGAAAAGTAGGAAAATAACATCTGATTTACTCACAGTTCCTCCTTCTTTAGATGTTGTGCCTACACTACCTGTTGAAGTAGTGGTTAGATCTTTGAGATTTAGTATCATGATGAATGAATTTGAATTTGAACCGTGCAAATTATGAGCTGATTAAACTTGGGAAGTTATTTTACCCCATGGGTATATTGAACACTAACAATCAAAGAATAGATGAGTTGTGCTATAACATAAAGACTATTATACATGAAGAGTGTAGAATTTCATTAAAAAGATAAGAAAGAAAGAAAAGACCAAAATGGATGTCAGAAGAGGCTATGAAATTTGCTCTTGAATGTAGAGTAGCTAGAGCAAGTGGAAGAAATGATGAAATAAGAGAGATGATCAGAAGATTTCAAAGGGCAGCTTGAGATGAAAAAGTAACATATTATGATGAAATGTACAAAGACTTGGAGTTAGAAAATCAAAAGGGAAGAACACATTCAGTATTTCTTTAGCTGAAAGAACTGGAAAAAAAAATCAATCCTCCAGTTGCAATGCTGAAGAATTCTATGGACAAAATATTGAATGACACAGGAAGCTTCAAAAGAAGACAGAAGTAATACACAGAGTCACTCTAACAAAAAAAATGATTGATGATCAAGTGTTTCAAGTGGGAGCATATGATCAAGAACTGATGAAAAGAAAGGAAGAAGTCTAAGTCATACTGAAGGAATTGGCAAAATATAAGCCTCCAGGAACTGATGGAATATCAATTGAGGTCTTTCAACTAATGGATGTAACACTGGAAGTACTCACTCATCTATACCAACTGACTGGGAGACAACCATACTTGTGGCCATTCCAAAGAAAGGTAATATAATGGAATGCAGAAATTATCAAACAACATCATTAATATCACACAAGTAAAATTTTACAGAAGATAATTCAAAAATAATCACAACACTACATCGAGAGGAAACTGCCAGAAATTCAAGGCATGTTCAGAAGATGTGGAATGAGACATATCATTGCTGATGTCAGATGTATCTTGGCTGAATGCAGAAAAATACCAGAAAGATGTTTACCTGTGTTTAATTAACTATACAAAGGTATTTGATGGTGTGGATTATAACAAGTTTTGGATAATTCTGTAAGAATAGGAATTACAGAGCATTTACTTGTGTCCATGAGGGACCTTTACATATAGCAAGGGGTAGTCATTTGTACAGAACAAGAACACACTGTGTGGTTTAAAATCAGGAAATGTGTGTGTCAGGGTTGTATCCTTTCACCATATTTATTAAATTTGTATGCTGAGCAAATAATCTAGGAAGCTTAACTCTATGAAAAAGAATGAAGATGACACAACCTTGCTTGCTGAAAATGAGTTAGACTGTAAACACTTACTTTTGAATATCAAAGACTACAGCTTTTGGTGTGGCTTACACTTCAACATAAAATAAAAATCCTCAAACATGAGCTAATAAGCAACATCATCATAAATGGAGAAAAGACTGACATTCTCAAGGATTTCGTTATACTTGGATCCACAATCAATGCTTATGGAAGCTGCAGTCAAGAAGTCAAATGACCTATATTGCATTGGGCCAGTCTGCTGCAAAAGACATCTTTAAACTGTTCAAAAGCAAAAATGTCACTTTAAGGACAGAGGTGAACCTGACTGAAGCCATAAAATTTTCAGTCCCCTCATATGCATGGGAAATCTGGACAGTGAATAAGGAATAACGAGGAAGAATTGATGCATTTGAAGTATGGTTTTGAAGAACGCTGAGTACACCATGGATTGCCAGAAGAATGAACAAATCTATTTTAAAAGAAATACAGCCAGAATATACCTTAGAAGCAAAGACGGTGAGAATTGATTTCATGTACTTTGGACATGTTATCAGTGTTGTTGTTGTTATGTGCCATTGAGTCGGACCTGATTCATAGTGAACCCTACTTGGATTTCCGAGGCGGTATCACTATGGAAGTAGATTGCCCAACCTTCCTTCCAAGGAGTGGCTGGTGACTTTGAACTGCCAGCCTTCTAGTTAGCAGTCAAGTGCTTTAGGCACTACACTACCAGTGTTCCTATGTTATCAGTAGTGCCAAAAAAAAAAAAAAAAAATGCCTACTGCTGTGGAGTCAGATCCGACTCATAGCGACTCCTTGAGTTTCAGAGGAGATATCACTACAGAAGTAGATTGCCCAACCTTTCCTCCGAGGAGTGGCTGGTGGGTTTAAACTGCCAGTCTTATGGTTAGCAGTCAAATACCTTAGGCTCTAAGCCATCAGAGCTCCCCAGTAGCGACCAGTCTCTGGAAAAAGATACCATACTGGAAAAATAGAGGGTCAGTAAAAAGTAGGAAGAACGTCAAAGAGATGGAGTGACACAGTGGCTGCCACAATGAGCTGAAGAAACAATTGTTAGGACAGTGCAGAACCAGGTATTTTGTTGTTGTTGTTGTTCTTTTGTACATAGGGTTGCTATTAGTCAGAACCAACTCAATGGCAAAACTGAGATAATGTCCACCTCCCAGAGATGTGGTGACGATTACATGTGATAATCCATAACAACAACAACAACTACAAAAGTAAGCAGCTGATACCTTTCTGCTTATCAGACATCCATTGGTTTCATCCTTGGATAGACTATGAATCTATCAGCATGGCTAAAATGGTTAAAATATTCATTTTCAACTTTCCCCACTAATTGAATGCCCTGCACTATATCTACTATAAACTCCAGTTTACAGCAAAATTACCGCATGTTCACAAGATATGTCATGCTTTCTGCTCCTCCTACTCTCCCTTCTTCTACAATTTTCTCTTCCCTTTCATCCCTACTTCTCTTACTCTTCTTCCCTCTTTATCCTTCTCTACTTGTAATTCTTGTCTTTCCACTTTCTACAGGCAAAATTCTGCTGCTTTTTAAATTCCAGTGTAAAAGTCCTGTATTCTGTGAAATCTTCACCAAACCTCTTTTCAAAGAATAAAAATCCCTCCTCTCTGAGCTATCACACTTCTTACAATCCTTCTTTCATAGTATTTATCATGATTCATTGGTGTTATCTGCTTATAATTCTCCTCCACTAAATTTCAAGCTCGTCGAGAGTCAAGGATATATGTTTGCATATACACATGCTGACATAAAAGTACACAAAGAAGACTTTGAACCAATCTGAAATATAAATGAATATTGTATCCTCATATGAAGTTGCAATGAATACTGTAAGAAAAAGTAAAAACTATTAAATCATATGTGTATTTTGTAATAGCCCTAATCATTTTAAACAAATAGCTATACTGGATCAAAGATCTAGTAGTGACACATTGTAGAATCCCACCTCTTTGTGCAAGCTGTCTAACAGTGCTTACTCTTTCCTAAAACCAATCCCATTGCCACTGAGTTGATTCCAACACATAGTGACCCTACAGGGTAGAGGAGAACTGCTCAGTAGGGTTTCCAAGCTGTAAATCTTTATGGGAAGAGTCTGCCGCACCTCTCTGCCAAGGAGTGGCTAATAGGTTCAAGGCACTGACCTTCTGGGGAGCTGCCACGTGCTTAACCACTGCATCACAGGGCTCCTGACATAATCACATATGTTAACCATGACCCAAATGCAGGTAACACAGATACAAAAGAGTCTGAAGACAGTGCTTATAAACTTGTAACTGTTCATCAAGATTTGTCAACTCAAAAGATTTTCTTTCCAGCTGAGAAAACAAGATTCTAAGGTTCTCTTTTATTTGCTACCAGGTGGTAAGTGGTGCCCATCATCACTATGACAAACAGGGTAAAGGGAGAAACAAACACATTTCTTCTGAGGTTCCAAATATTCAGTGTTATTTTCTGAGAGTCATTAATCTCTCCATTATAAGGCACACCAAGATGTTAATGTGAATTGAATTCAGAGTAGGCTGAATGTGAAATGGGTCATGGTGTGAAAAGTACACCCTTAATCCAATACAAAAGCATTTGTGCCACCCATTGCTTTCCGTCTTTAGAAGGTACATAACCAGAAAATAATCTGTGATGACAGAGATCTCTAGTGGGTCATCAACTTGTGCCTGCTGCTTTATGACAAATTGATTTCATTATTTCTATCCTCACAATGTTAAGTGGAAACTCATACTCTGTCTTTGGCAATGTTGCTAGCATCCCTTTGTAGCATAGTTTATGGGTATTCCCCTATCTGTGAAGCTCTTCTTTCCTGTCTAGCCCGAATTTTCATATGCCGCTGAGTGTCAACCACTGAGAATTTTTCTTCAGGAACTCCTTCTATATTTGTACTTGGTATTTCTTCTCAAATAAACTATCCACAGTCTTTTCATCCATTTTTCCTTTGTTGACATCAACTGCATTTGTTAATTGCCTTCAGATCTACCCTCTGTCCACTTTTGCTTATAAAACACTAGGAACTACCAATTAGAGGATTTTTTCCATATTACTGCATTCTGCATGACACACTTCTACAATATATTTTTTATTATTAGTGGATCCTAATGCATACTACCCAAAGAAGTGAAGCTATAGTCTCTAATATCCATATAAAAAATGGAAAATTCACTAACACAAGGCAGGCAAAGAAAATGTTCCTCAGAATAAGTACATTCTGATGAAAACAGACTGCAAAGAGATGGAAGAAGACAGGTTTCTCCAGGTAATAAGAACAAAGAAAAGGTTTCCTCATGCCTGTGGCAATAAAACAGAAGAAGTATGTTCTGAATAAATAGAAATAGTTGAAAGTAGTAAAGTGTATTATGAGGATGAAAAGGAAAGATTGATTGTGTCATCTATTTTGTATAGTAACGTGGAAGCTCAATCCAGGAAAAATAGTTAATAATGGATCTTAATCTAACTATGATAAAGAAGTATATAGATTTGAAGCTTCACTAGTACTAACAGCAACGTGAAATCACTTACCAAACAAAACAAAACAAAAAAAACTCACTGCCATCGAGTCAATTCTGATGCATTGCAACCACCACTGGGTTTCCAAGGCTGTAAATCTTTAAAGAAGCAGACTTCTCCATCTGCAGAGTGGCTGGTGGTTTTGAAGCTTTTGCTTAGTACCCAAATGTCTTAACCATTACCGCAGCAAAGCTCCTTTCAAATAACTAAAGGCCATAAAATGCAGTTACAGTGGTTCAACTCCTAAGAGTTTGGCTACTAATTGAAAGGCTGGTGGTTCAAACCCACACAGTGGTTATGGGATTAAGACATGGTGGTCTGCTTCTGTAGTGATTACAGCCAAGAAAATTTTATGCAGCAGTTCTACTCTGTCACGTGGTGTTGCCATGAGTTGGAATCAACTTGATGGCATCCAACAACTACAACAATGAAGGCCATACAACAATGAAGGTCATGAAAAGAAGTAAATCAAGAACATAAGAAGAAAACTAACATTCACTGAGTTTATACCTATGTGCCAGACATTGTGTGGAAGGGCTTTGCATGCCTGTAAAATGTAGTGGGGTGGGCATATTCATTCCCATATTACACATAAGGACGAAGAAGCCAAGGGATACTTAATCACATATTACACATAAGGACAAAGAGCCCAAGTTGTCTGATTATAAATCCAGTGTATTTTTCAATTATATCATGTTTTTTTAATGTATATTCAGCTCTGAGTATTGGGGCAGGGAGTATCTACCAGACACCTTTAATTGACTATTGGTTTACTTCAGTTTACTATATATTTACCAAGTAACTTCTATGTGTCAGGGTCTATAATAGGTGCCACTAGTACAAAGCCTACTCTTGAGAAGCTCATGATATAGTTAATGAATGAAGCAACTCATTATTCTAAGGGAGGAAACAGTCTAGAGGCTAGCAAAGGAAGAATTTAGCCCAAAGAAAAAGGGAAGCATTTCAACCTGGGACTCTAGAAAAGGTTTAAGAAGAGATGATACCTAAACTAGACTGTGAAGATTGACAAGAAACAGGTAGGTGTGTGGGGAGGGGGGATGAAAAGGTATGTTCATCGAGACAAAGTACCAGAAGCATAAACACAAATAAACAAACAAAAAATGTGTCGCTTTAGAGTCTATTTCAACTCTTAGTGCCCCACAGGGCAGAAAAGAACTGTCCCATAGGATTTCCAAGGCTGTAATCTTTGTGGAAGCAAATGGACACATCTTCCTCCCACTCAATGGCTGGTAGGTTAGCAGGCAAGTGCTTAACCACTGAGACACACAGGGGCTTTAAATAGTATAGAGGCAGGGAAACCTGGTGAGCTCAACAACACTAGGTAATAAATATTGAAGTAGTGTATAAATATTGGAGAGCTTGGAGAGATAAGGAAAATACAAACCTGGAGGAGTTATTTCCCTTGATATACCAATGGAAGTCAATTCTACTGGTCAGTGTTTCTCATTGTTAAGAAAACAGCTCTCAAATTCACAGCCTTGTCTGTGAGTTAACAATGAGAACTCTTTGTTTTAACTTTCATTATAATATTAAAAACATATTTAAAAAGTAATATAATGGCAGCATTGAGGATGAGAAAGACAGAGAGAGTTACATGGGCAGTACAAACAACAAATATGAACCCCTTTGTAAATACAATACTGAGTTGTTAATGA
>NW_006921833.1:1608851-1618279 GCF_000298275.1 Orycteropus afer afer
ATACACTTTGTCTCATGACATTGACTGCAATTTCCCACAATGCAACAGCTCTCTTCCCACTTCCTCCCCATAGTTACCTCTTCCCTGTGTCCTTCTCTCCCATGCTCTCCTGTCCCCTGAGCTGTCTCCCTGTGCATACTCACTGCTGTGGAGTCAATTCCGACTCACAGCAACCCCTCCTTGGGTTTCTGAGGTGGTATCTCTATGGAAGTAGATTGCCCAATCTTCCTTTCAAAGAGTGGCTGGTGGGTTTGAACCACCAACCTTCTGGTCAGCAGTCAAATGCTTTAGGCAGTACTCCATAAGAGCTCAGCCCTTCTATTCTCCCATGATTGATCTTTCCAAGGAGTATATCTACCTATATAAATGTTCAGCTCATATGTTGGTCTTTTGTTTGCTGGAAGCCACAGGAGTGGGTTCAATTACAGACCTGAATGGCAGCTGGGGGCCATAGTCTCAGAGGTTCCATTAGCTCTATCAGATCAGCAAACTTTTTTTTTTTTTTTTTATGACTTTGCGTTTTGTTCCACATTGTTCTCCCACTCTATCCAGGATCTCCTACATAGATCCCCCTCCGACTGGTTGACAGTGGTAGCCAGGCACCATCTATTTCTCAATGGAAGCAGCTTTTATACCTAAATGACATGTTCAAGCCAGGAGCAATATAAAGAAAGGAACTAGTAGAAAAATCAAGCCATGCCACAGCCTACTATGTAGTAAAGTCATGTGAAAATAAAAGAACTATTACCAAGCCAAGCAGTGACATAGGGACATAGTGTCAGGACAATACTTACTGTCATATTAAATTTAATTAGTTAATTATTCAGAAATTTAAAAATTAATATTGTGAATATGAATTGTCTTTGTTGTATAAAAGGCTGTAAGGGGTAGGTAGTAATGAAGGATGAAGGGAAACATGGAAAGGAAGTGGGATCATACATTGTCAGGACTTCAATGTCATGAAACAAAATGAGTATGAATTGAATTAAAAACCAATTTTCTCTGTAAGCTTTTACCCAAATTATACACACATACATATGTGCATGCACACACAAAGTAGATGATGCTCAAGAAGGGATCAAGTGTATACTAGGGATTCCCAACCTTGGCATTACTAACATTTTGTTCAAATAATTCTTTGCTGTTGGGGGAGTTGGTTCTGTGCCTTGTAGGGTATTTAGCAGCATTTGTGCCTCCACCCACTAGTGGCTTGCAGCATCTCCCTCCTCATCAGTTATAATACCAAAAATATCTCTAAATATTGCCAAATGTCAGCTGAGGCCACATGATATGGGCAAAACCTGTCCCTGGTTGAGGACAAGTGCTGTATATGGTGTATATGGCAGGGTGTCTGCCATTATTTCTCCCACAATCTTCTAGATAACACTAGAATTCAATAAAGTTTCAAATACATACGAGAGCTGGACAGTGAATAAGGAACAGAGCAGAAATGATGTATCTAAAGTGTGGTTTGAGGGAAAAATACTGAATGTACCATGGAGTGCTAGAAGAAAGAACACATATGTCTTGGAGGAAGCGCAGCCAGGATCCCCCATAGAAGTAGGCATGGCCAGACTTCATCTCATACTTGGTTCTTATTATCAGAATGGAGTGGTTCCTGGAGTGGGATATCCTGCTAGGTAAAGTAAAGAGTCAGCAAAAAAGGGGAGGATCCTCAGTGAGATGAAATGGCACAGTGCTGATGGGCTCAAGCACAGCCAACGGCTGTGAAGATGGCACAAGACTAGGCAGTGTGTTGTTCTGTTGTACACAGGGTCGCTATGAGTTGGAACCAATTTGATGGCACCTAATAATAGCATTCAATAAAGTAGGCAATGCACAGTCAAAGAAGACACATTTCCCATTCCTACTACAGAATGCATAAAATTTTCCCATTTTATTTTTTTGGAATTAATACCAATTTCAAAGATGTTATGCATTGTTTACTCAGCTACAACTTAGATCACTTAATCTATCCAAACATCTCTTTCCTCATCTTTAAAATAAAAAAACGTGAACTAATTTGATGTTTCCCAATCATGCCTGATCCTAACAGTCATCTGGAATCTCTGTTAAAAATGTAGAGTCCTGGGTTCCCTGTTGAAGTTACTATAACAGTTTAGAGAAGAGGGGCCTGAGAATCTGTATTTTTTTAAAATAAATTTTTAAGAGTCTTATCAGATATGTTTATGGAATAATGAATCAGATAATCTTTAGGGTGCTACCCAGCTCTAACATCCTAGATGTTTCCAAAGAGAAAAACATTTTAGGAAAACCATTTTTCCTTTAAGGCCACTGAAAAAGTACAGTAGCAATTGAATTCAACACCATGGTAATTTAGAAAGCAGTACCTGCATGACCTGAAAGAGTTATAGGGACCCCCTGGAAATAAGTTAGTCAACAGAAACACTTGGCAGCATTTAAAAGCATTAAAAGCACTACTAATAGTAGTGTTTTGCAGTATAATGAATGATATACTTTCAAAGATTAAGCTCCTGGACAACATTACCCAGTTGTAATACCCTCATTTCCACCTGCTTTAACTTCTACTCTTCTTTACACAGATATAAAATATTGACACAAAATATGAAACAATAAAAAGGTAATCTTCTTGAATTGAAAATGCACATACTCTGCAGTGTCATCAGTTCATTTATGTGTTTCTCAAAAGACTATGATGCTCAGGGAGGGATTAAGTGTACACAGAGCAAAGTGTCTCCCATCATGACTACTTAAGCTTTCAACCTGTTCATAACAGGAAATATGGGAACTCTGCAAGAAGAAACACTGCTGATGGAAACGCTGAATGCCAGTTCTATTTCATATGCAATAGCATCACCTTCTGAGTCACTGAACTGATGGATGGTCCAGCCATTTGCTTAAGGCTGTGTATTATGTCACTTTATTAAGCCTAAAAAGTTACATTAATGGATGTTATCTGAACAAATAGAAAGGCAGATTACAACAGTGAATTGTTATGCCAGGAGGGAGAAACACAGTGGACAAAGAACTTGTGAATTGACATCCTCAAATGGCAAATGTTGCCTTAAGAATGAAAGAATATTAGGTATGTCTCCTGCATATTCTCCCCACAGTCAAACCAAAATGAATGGACAGTTTTCAATTCCATATAACTAGCTGAAAATGTTTGATTATGTCCACTCCGGGAATAATCCCAGTGTTCATTCAGGCAATTTATTTTATGGACTTGATCAAGTTCATGTGGCTCACTCATTAAGTACCAATAATATTTTCTTTAGTCACAAAGTGCTTTCAACCATACCCATTTTCCTTTCTAATAGTAATGATAACTATATGTAAGAAATAACAAGTCAGGAACAGGGATGTTAAAAGATATACTCAATGTCTCAAAGCAAGAAAATGGTGTGATTGTGCAAAGATTCTTATTTTATTTGCTATTAAACTTCAGTAGGCCCAAAACATTCTCCACAAAGTGGATATGCATGTTGTTTTTACATTGCAACCTACTTGAAACATCAGAAAAGGACGACCCTGTGATTTTAGGCAATACATTAATGTTACAGAATGGCTGCTGTGGTTACAGTTATATTAACTGTATTCCATGTCTCATAGACTATTTACGATCAGATTCTGCTACAGGACCCTATTTCAGTGGAGTCAACTCCATTAGAAATCCTGAATAAATGCCTGGCATGTCTTCAGTCTAATTTGGGAAAGAGACTACAGTTTTGATGGATTCAAGGAACTTCGAAAAATTTTATCCTGAGAATGATAAGAGTCATTGAAAGACATTAAGAATGGAAGTGACATGGTAAAATTTTCAGAGGGGAGAAGCAAGTATAGGGGAATAACACTGGAGGTGATAGAAGTTGGTTAGGAGATTACTGTATAAATTCCAGTGAGAAGTGAAGGAGTTGAATTTGGACAGTTCACCAATTAAGATATCAAAGTATGCTAAACATTTGTACCTACTGCATCTAATTTTCAGACCACAATTCTGCCTAACCGCCTAGAAATGATACATTCTGATGATGTATGAACACCACTGTAATTCTCAGAACTTGTTGTATAAACAAGGACAAGAGGATTTTTTTTTTTTAACTTTAAAAGCGAGATATTCCACTCTACTGACTGGAATACATACTTTAAATTTTAGTTTTATTTAGTTTGTCACTGATTCTGATCATAGTGTTCTTATGTCAGCATTTTCTAAAGTATATACCTACCTCATGAGTTCTGCTTGATGTTAATGGGTGTTGCTTGAAAACAGGGCTATAAGAGAATCTGTTTGGAAAATATGTAGTTGACAAAGTTAAATTCTTAATTCATGTATTTTTCTAACCTTTATATTGCTAATGTACACACTGATTCTGTGACAGGGATGAAATGCAGTGACTTCCAAACTTAATTAAACATGGCATACAGGCATACCTCAATTTATTGCGCTTCTTTGGAGATACTGTGCTTTATACAAACTGAAGGTTGGTGGTTGCCCTGTGCCAAGCAAGTTGATCAGTGCTGTTTTTCCAACATGATGTGTTAATACCATTCTGCCTGTGTCACATTTTGGTAATTCTTACAGTATTTCAAATATTTTCATAATGCTACTGCACACTTAATAGACTGCAGTACAATGTAAACATAACTTTTTCTTTTTAAAAAAATTTTATTGTCATTTGGGTGAAAGTTTATAGAGCAAATCCATTTTCCATACAGCACTTCACATATACTCTGTCTCATGACATTTACTGCATTTTCCACAATGCAACAGCTCTCCTCCTACTTCCTCCCCATAGTCAACTCTTCCCCTGTGTCCTTCCCTGCCGTGTACTCCTGCCCCCTGAGCTGTCTCCCTGTGCATCCACAGCCCTTCTATTCTCCCATGATTGATCTCTCCAAGGAGTGTATCTACCTAATGTGAATGTTCAGCTCTTATGCCTGTCTTTTGTTTGGCTGGAAGCCACAGAAGTGGGTTCAATTTCAGACCTGAAGGGCAGCTAGAGGCCATAGTCTCAGGGATTTCAACAGGCTCTATCAGACCAGCAAATCTGGTCCCCCCCCCCTTTTTTTTTTTTTTTTTTATATGATTTTGAGTTTTGTACCACATTGTTTTCCTACTCTATCCAGGATCTCCTACAGAGATCCCCCTCCAAGTGGTTGAGAGTAGTAGCCAGGTACCATTTAGTACTTCTGGTCTCAGGGTCACATAGGCTGAGGACCCCATAGTCCACCAGTTGCTTGGACTAATTGTTTCCATGCATCTTTGGTTTTCTTTATTCTTCTGTGCTCTGAGCAAGGAGAGACCCATCATTGCATCTAGATGGCTGTGTGCAAGCTTTTATGATCCCAGTTGCTACTCGCCAAAGTAGGATGTGGAACAATGTGTTCCAAGGAGTGGCTAGTGGGTTTGAACTGCCAGCCTTCTCTTAGCAGTTGAACGCTTTAGATACTGTGCCACCAGAGCTCCCTTTTGTGTAGTATGTTATGCCAACTGAGTTTGATGTCACCTGAGACCATGGTTATAAGGCCACAGATCCAACTACTTCCCCCTCCAGGTAGCTTGCTGTGGTCATGAAGTCACCACAACCTTGTCCCTTTAAAGCTCTACCATATACCTGGACATTCTTACAGAACATACAAATGCACTTGTAGAAACACTGTCTGCCAACTCTACACATGATCATGGTCATGCTCCCCCATGCATATATATACCTAATCACTCAGCTTTGTCTACCAATCTATCCACCAGTAAATAATGTTTCCCATACATGCAAAAGGGTTAATCTTTGTTATCTGTACTTCCCATGCACCTCTCTATGTCTTTGTCTGCTCAATGCCACTGTGTTGATCACTCATATTTGGAACATTGCCCTTTTGTTCACCCAAATCACTATTTGTCTCTACCTATCTACCAGTGTTCCCTCCCTTCCCTACTCACCCTTGGTAACCAACAAAGAAAATTTCCTTCCATATATAAACCTCTCCTTGACTTTTTACAGTAATAGATTAATACAATATTCATTTTTCTGTGACTGACTTATTTCACTCAGTACAATGTCCTCCAATTCACCCACATTATGCAGTGTTTTGCAGATTCTATGTTATTCTTAAGAGTTGCAAAGTATTCCATTGTGTGTATGTATACCATAGTCTGGTTATTCATTCTTCTGTTGATAGACACCTAGGTTATTTCCATCTTTTTGCTCTTGTTAATGGTGCCACGATGAACATGGGTGTGCGTATATTTGTTTGTGTTCTGCCTCTCACTTCTTTAGGATATATACCTAGTAATGAAATTTCTGGGTAAAATGGTATTACTAATTCCAGCTTCCTAAGGAATCACCATACTGTTTTGGGGACCAAGAAAAAGACCCCCAAAAGAACATGTTTGCAAGATACATGTTCTAATTACAGTGAAGAGATGACAAGGCCTCTCTCGTGATCGAGTGTTTGCTTTTAGAGATGGCAAGGCCTCTCTGTGGTTGAATGTTGCTTTAAGAGATGGCAAGGTCTCTCTCGCTGTTAAATACTTAATTGTCAAAACATCAAAGTATTAAAAGTAAATGTTATTCTTCATGTTTTTTATCTTATTGGGATGTTTCATACTTTGGGTCACTGTGTCCTAATAAACATTTATCGTTTTACACTCCTTATTCCTGAGAAGACTTCTGTGATTGTTTAATGACCAACTGTTGTCCTTGAGCACACAGAGTAGTAAAACTTTATCTCTGTAGAGAATAAGCTGATTGTATGGATTCCAAGACTAATGATGTAATCATGTACAAACATACAAATAAAGTAGAACAAAGGCATCAGGGTTCGCTCTTGCAGAACATGCAGGACGTCCACCTGGCCCCCGTTCCTCTTAAATAATAATAAAGAAAACTATTAATCCTTTCATGTCACTTCATTTTGTGACCTGTGCGGTTTTGCCGGACACGGCAATACTGCTTTCCACAGTGGCTGTATCATTTGATAGTCCCACCAGCAGTGTATGAGAGTCCCAATCTCTCCACATCCTTGCCAGAATTTGTTATTTTCTGTCTTGTTGAACTTTGCTACTAGTGCTGGCATCAGATGGTATCTCATTGTCATTTTGATTTGCATCTCTCGAATGGCTAATGATGGTGAACATTTCTTCATGTGTTTGTTGGCTGCCTGAATATTCTCTTTGGTGAAGTGTCTATTCATGTCTTCTAACAATTTTTTAATTGGATTGTTTGTCTTTTTGGTGTTGAGATGTTGGAGTTTGATATAAATTTTAGAGATAAGTCCCTTGTCAGATATGTTATTGCCAAATATTTTTTCCCAATTGGTACATTCTCTTTTTACTCTTTAGGGAAGTCTTTTGAAGCACATAAAAATTTAATCCTGACAAGGTCCCATTCATCTAGTTTATCTTCTGCTATTTGTACATTTTGGGTTATGCTTGATAGTCTATTTATGCCATATATTAGGGCCCTTAACTTCGTCTGCATTTTTTCCTTGAGGAACTGTACAGTTTTAGGTTTCACACTTAAGTCTTTGATTCATCTGGAGTTAGTTTTTGTGTATGGTGTGAGGTATAGATCTTGTTTCATTTTTCTGCAAATGCATATCCAGTTTTGCCAGCACCATTTGTTAAAGACAATCTCTTCCCCATTCAATGGATTTCAGCCCTATGTCAAAGATCAGTTGTCGATGAATCTATTTCTGGGTACTCAATTTTACTCTACTGGTCTATGTGTCTGTCTCTGGCTGTATAGCAGGTTTGAGATCTGGGAAAGTGAGACCTCCTACTTTGTTCTTCTTCTACAATAGTGTTTTCCTTATCTGAAGTCTCTTTCCTTTCTATATAAAGTTAGTGATTGGTTTTTCCATACCCTTAAAGGATGTTGATAAGATCTGAATTGGGATTACATTGAATATATTGATTGCTTTGAGTAGAATTGACATTTCCACAATGTCCAATCTTCCTAACCACAAGCTTGATATATTCTTCCATTTATGTAGATCTCTTATGGTTTCTTGAAGTAGTCTTTTGTAGTTTTGTTTGTACCAGTCTTTTGTGTCCCTGGTAAGATTTTTCCCCAAGTATTTTTTCATTTTGGTAGCTATTGTAAATGGTGTTGATTTCCTTATTTCTTTTTCCGCAATCTCTTAGCTAGTGTAGAGGAATCCAACTGATTTTTTGATGTTGATATTGTATCCTGCCACTATGCTAAATCTCTCAATTAGTTCCAGTAGTTTTGCTGAGTCTCTTGGAATTTTCTGTGTAAAGGATATCATCAGCAAATAGGAATAATTTTTCTTCTTCATTACCAATTTGCATGCCTTTGATTTCCTGTTCTTGCCTTACTTCCCTGGCTATGACTTCTAATACAATGTTGAATAGAAGTGGGCATCCTTGTCTGGTTCCTGTCCACAAGGGGAGTGGTTTCAGTCTGTCTCCATTGAGAATATTGTTGGCTGTTGGTTTTGCATATATGCTTTCTATTTATCTTGATGCATGTCCCTTCTATTCCTATATTGTTAAGAGTTTTATCAGGAATGTGTGTTGGATTTTATCAAATACCTTTTTCTACAACAATTAACATGATCATGTGGTTCTTTTCCTTTGTTTTGTTTATATGATGGATGATGTTGATTATTTTTCTAATGTTGAACTATCCTTGCATACCTGATATGGACCCCACTTGGTCATAATGTATTATTTTTTGGATTTGTTGTTGGACTCTATTGGCTAGCAATCTGTTGAAGATTTTTGCATCTATATTCATGAGGGATATTGGTCTGTAGTTTTCCTTTTGAGTGATGTCTTTGACTAGTTTTGATATCAAGGTTACATTTGCTTCATAAAATAAATTTGAGAGGATTTCATCCTCTTCTATGTGCTGGAATAGTTTGAGTAGGATTGGTGTTAGTTCCTCTCTGAACGATTGGTAGAATTCTCCAGTTAAATCATCTGAGCTGGGACTTTTTTTGTTGGTAATTTTTTATGGCCTGTTCAATTTCTTCCTTTGCTATGAGTCTATTTAACATTTCCACCTCTCTCTGTGTTAGTTTAGGTAAGTAGTGTGCTTATAGAAATCTGTCCATTTTTTCTAGATTTTCAGATTTGTTGCAGTACAATACCATAGCTCTTCCTGATACTATCTTTTCTGTTTCAGTTGATTCTGTTGTGATATCACCCAATTTGTTTCTTACTCATGTTATTTATATTGTCTCCCCCATTTTCTTTGTTAAATTTGCCAGTGGTTTGTCAATTTTATTAATATTTTCAAAACACCAGCTTCTAGTCTTGTTGATTTTTTCTATTGTCTATTTTCTGTTTCCTTTATTTCTGCTCAAATCTTTATTATTTCCTTTTTTCTGGTGACTGTAGGCCTTTCTTGCTGTTCTTTTTCTAATTTTTGGAGATGTTCCTTTAAGATGTTGATTTTGGCCCTTTCTCTGTTTTTGATATG
>NW_006921833.1:1618769-1620722 GCF_000298275.1 Orycteropus afer afer
TACTATGACTGTGGAGTCATCTATTTGCCTTTTCAATTACTTTAATGTCTGATTTATGTATTTTGGGTCCATAGATATTTATTTTAGTTATATCTTCCTGTTTGATTGATCCTTTAATGATTATATATTGTCCTTCTTTATCTCTTATGGTGGTTTTTGTCTTAAAGTCAATTGTATCGAAAGTTAATATTGTGACTCTTGCTCTTTTTTTGGTTGCCATTTGCTTGATATATCTTTTTCCAATATATTTTTAGTCTATTTTTGTCTTTGTCTCTAAGGTGTGTCTCTTGTTGACAGCATACTGATGGGTTATGTTTTCTTATCCATTCTGCAACTCTCTGTTTCTTGAGTGGTGTATTTAATCCATTTACATTCAGTGTAATTATTGACAAGTATGTATTGATTGCTGTCATTTTGTTATGTGTTTTTTCGTAGTGTTCCTGTACTCTCTGTTCCATATAATTTTCTTCACAGAGCTCATTTTGTTTATGAAACATGTTCTCATTTCTTTAGTTTCTGTTGTTTTAGTATTTGCTAAAGATTTGTGATTGTTCTTGTTCTTATTCTGATGCAAAGGTTTATCATTTTTCTTTGAAGTTACCCTGTGATTTATAATTTTCTCCCCCAGTTTAGAACATTCAAACTTGCAATCATCTTGACATCCTCACCTCTTACAAGTTCTGTAACTACATTATTTTTTCCCTCATGTTGGTTTGTAGCTGTCTTCATTTGCCAGTTGATGTCTCTGGTTCCCTGTTTACAATTTTCTAAACTTATTTTGCTTTAGATACTTCCATAACTGGGTTACTTTCTGAATTATGTCATCATTACATTAATGATCAGTTGTTGTTTGCTATTATTGGTTTTCTGTTCACAGGACTCCCTTTAGTATCTCTTGTAAGGCTAGTCTGGTTTTAACAAATTCCCTTAATTTATGCTAATCTGGCAGTCTACTTCCATAGTGATATCACCTTGGAAATCCAAGGAAGGGTCACTATGAGTTGGAACTGACTCAACAGTGGTGAGTTTTGTGTTTATTTGTTTGTTTTATTTGAGGAACAATTTTGTTGGGTACATAATTCCTGTTGCAAAATCTTCTCTTTCAGGGTTTTATATATACCATCCTACTGCATTCTTGGAGGAGTCAACTGCAGGGATCCAGGAGAGAGAAGGGAACCCAGTCTACACCCCACAAGTATCAAGGTGGGAAAGCAGGGCAAAGAAGAGAGAAAGGCCAGGGGGACTGGAACACAATGAGGAGTCAGTGGTGGGATCCAGGTGAGGGGAGAGAACCCAGGCCACGCCCCACAAGTGGCAAGGTGGGAAAGTAGGGGAAAGGAGAGATAAAGGCCAGGGGGACTGGGACAGAGCGAGGAGTCAGTGGCAGGAATTCAGGTAAGGAGAGGGAACCCAGGCCAAGCCCCACAAGCAACAAGGTGGGAGAGTGGGAGAAAGGAGAAGAAAAAGGCCAGGGGACTGGGACAGAGCTAGAAGCCAGCAGCAGGGATCCAGGTAAGGGGAGGTTGGAGAGGTTTCAAACAGCAAAGGGAGACAAACTTGTCTGTCAGTCTGTCCTACTGTATTAACACATTGTTGTGAGTCATGAGGCTGTGCCACCAGTGTTTCAAACCCAGCAGGGTGCACATGGTGTACAGGTTTCAGCGTGGCTTGCAGACTGAGACAGACTAGAAAGAATGAGGAGGCCATCTACTTCTCAAAGAATTGGCCAGGGAAAAAGTGTATGAATAGCAGAAAAACACTGTCTGATACATTACTGCACAATTTTATGAATAGCCCAGAAACAATGTCCAATACAGAGGAGGAAGATGAATCACTTAGGTTAGAAGGCTCTCTAAATATGACTGTGAAAGAGCTGCATCACCAGAGTAAAACCAGCCTTACTCATATGGATAAGATAAAGCTTCTGAGACCTTGATTTGCTGACTTGGCATG